>NW_025814519.1:0-25194 GCF_018902025.1 Drosophila willistoni | reverse complement strand
AATATTCAATTGTCAAACTACCGTCAATAAAACCGTAAAATAAATACCACATGTACATACAAGCAGCCAAGGATGCCATATATGTATATATGTATGTATAAATTTACTATATCTGAGTTCATGTGTATGTGTATGAAGGATAGGAGATCTACTGGTTAAGGGCTGCCAAAAGGAGAGGAAGAGTCGTCGACGTCGCGGTTGCCTTCATGAGAGTCAGTGAAAAATGTTTGTCAAACCGCAGTGAGCGTTGTATGAAATGATTGAAGCCATTGCGTCGCTGATGTTGCTCTGGTGGTAATGTTGGATAGCTGGATGTTGGATGGAGGTTGCTTGAATGTATATACAAACATATACATTTATACATATATATATATATATATGTATATTTTTTTTTTTGTTTCACTGTATGGCACTAACATCGCATCGTTTGCGATCGTGCTTAATGTTTTTTTTAAAATATTTGTAACAAACCTTTATTACTTTAATTATGTATTAATAGTATATTGTTGGCCAATTTCTCGGCCATATTAATAATCTGCTACTAGTTGGATTCGATGAATCAAAACTTCCCTTGCCACAATCAGATTAGCCGACGTTAGTATTTTCCATTTATTATGCGTCCGTCGCATTCGAGTTCTCTTGGTACAGTAAATTCTTCAATTCTTATATGCTACGAGAGAGTGTAATACAAAGTAAAATGTAAAGGGAAACGCAAGAGGAGAGCCACCAGTGATGCTAGATTGAACTCTCTTTGAGCTTGCGATATATCGATAGTTTAGCTATTTAACCCAATGGTTAATATTTCAGAATAATTAAATTAATGAATTTAAATTCAGGAGTTCTCCTCCAACATGCTCCCCCTGTTGAAAGAACCAACTTTCAAATAAATGATTCTGGAAGCGGAGCGATCTTGTGAATTGGCCTTTTAAAGATTCCTTTTGCAGTCCTAAGTTCGACTACTCGAATTTTGTCATCAGGTCCGGCATTTACAGACACTACTCTTGCTAAGGCCAATGTTGAGCCGGCACGTTGTCTTCATGTACTACAACTAGTTGTCCCAAGGGCACATTTGCTTTTTCGTAAATCCATTTGCTGCGTAAGTTATGAACATAATCCCGTGCCCACAGTGTCCAGAATTGTTGTTTCAAATAGGTCACTCGCTGCCATCTATCCAGATACCGAAGTTCCGTTCCGGGAGGGTCCGTGGAATGGTAAAGTAATGATTCTGGTACTGACGTTAATTCGGTTCCAATCAGCAATGCCCAGGAGTGAGAGCATTGAAATCGTTGGGGTCATCTGAAGTGGGTGCTATTGGCCTTGAATTAAGGATAGCTTCCACATCCGAGAACACAGTGAGTAGTTCCTCGAAAGTAAGAGATGCGTTTGAAATATTCTTCAGAGCCAGTGTCTTCGCTGATTTTACTGACGCTTCCCAGAGGCCGCCAAAGTGTGAGCTCTAGGGGGAATAAAGCAAAAGTTAAATCCTTTAATTGAACTATATGTTTTTATGTGATCTATGACGTCTGAGTTAAACAATTTTGACTTAAACTCAGCTAGCTTGTAGCAGCGCCAACAAAGTTTGTGGCGTTGTCGCACACCATGCGCAATGGTACACCACGGCGCGCTACAAATCTACGTATACAAAGCAGAAATGCATTTGTTGACAATTCGGAGACTAATTCAATATGAATCGCCTTTGAAGCAAAACATACAAAAATTGCCGCATATGTCTTGTACGGCGGTTTCCGCGAATCCTGTAAGACGTGAAAAATGGGCCGCAAAAATCTACTCCTGTTACTAGGAATGGTCTTTCAGCTCGTAGTCGATCAGCAGGAAGATTGCCCATCAGTTGAGTCATGAGGCGAGGTTTAAAGTGAAAGCAGCGGATGCAGCTTCGCACAACTTTTCTAATCAACGCTCGTGCGTTGATTACCCAAATTCGTTCTCGTAAAAGAGATAAAATAAAACTTTGGGCCAGCGTGAAGATTTTTGTTGTGTAAGAATTCGATGTATACTTGGTAAAACGATGATTTTGAGGTAGCAGGGCCTGGTGCTTGGCGTTGAATGGAAGGTCTCCGTTGTCGAGACGTCCTCCACTCTCATCACACATACTGCAGTTTGTCCAAATGTCATTGTGTGCATGAATGGTGTCAAACGCTGTAGACACGGTGTTAAGGTTTGTTTGTTTTTTAGTAAAGATTTTCATCAGCATAACATTCTTGTTGTATTAGTGCAACAATTTTCCAAAACGATTGATACATTTCTGTCTCAGTAATCGAATATCGGCTATTGATGATGAACTTAGAGTGCGATCAGGCTTCACTTTGTTCACGCTGCGATAGAGGTATGAAATAATTCGAACGATTCGAATATACGATGAAGAATTATTTATGATCATATTTAGAATAGATTATGAATTAGCGTTGTCTGCTCTGCTACAAAGAAGTGCTGACTTGGTTCTTACTTCGATAGGCGGCGGAAGTGGTTTTCAATTTTAAGAATGTTGGCCCTGTTATCCACATGCTTGTTTGCAGCTCTGATGTCCTACAACCACGAGAAACAATGTCTGCTGGATTCTTGTTAGAAGGGACGTGCTTCCATATTATTTCTTCCGTGTGTTGTGTCTAACTCTGATACTCTGATACTCTATTTGCTACAAAACAATTTAGTGTTGATGCATGAAGTTTCAGCCATTGCAAAACAATTTTTATCGGTCCAAAAGTATACCTTGTCGATGTATAATTTTAATGTCCTTTCGAATTTGCGCCAAGTCCGACTGAGCAACAATGCTCCGCACAGTTCTAACTTAGGCAATGACTGTGTCTTGGTAGGTGCTATCTTTGATTTCGCAACGAGTAAAGTGACTTTGACTCCACTCGGGAGATCTGATCGAACATAAAGACAGCATCCGTACGCTCTTTCGGATGCGTCAGCGAATCCGTGTATTTCGCATCGATACGTTTTTGATGTGTTCACATATCGTGGTATTTGTAGATTTGATAAGTCTTAAGATCCTGTAAAAGTTCTTTCCATCTTTCCTTAATTCGACCATCGACAGGCTCATCCCAATCTAGGCCTTGAGTGTCAGATCTTGCATAAGAATTTTGCACCGAACGATGACCGGACTTATGAATCCCAGCAAGTCAAACATTCTTGCTACTACTGAAAGAATTGATCGTTTGGTAAATGGTTCTTGGTGGTCACAAATGTATCGAAATGTAAAGATGTCACTGCTGGCATCCACGTCATTCCCAGAGTTTGGTAGTGTCTTGATCTTCCATGGCGATAAATACTTCGTCCTCTGAAGTTTTCGTAATTTCCTTGCAGTTGCTACTAAATTTTGTAAGATGCAATCCAGCCTGCTAAGATGTCTACTGTATCATTTTTAATGTGTTGAAGCTCGGTTACGCTATCAGCTCCGGTTAGCAAGTCATCCACATATAAGTCGTTGCGTAATGTTTTAGCTCCTATAGGATGATCATGTGAGTACAAATCGGCAATATGGTGAACGCCTCTGATAGCTAAGAAGGGTGCAGCTGACATGCCATATGTCACGGTGTTGAGCTCGTAAGTTTTAGTTCTTCTGTTTTTGTTGGTCGCCATACAATGCGCTGAAATCTCCGGTCTCTTGGATCTATGACAAATTGGCGATACATCTTGGCTATGTCGCCTGTAAGTGCATACCTGTTCAGACGAAATGATAGAAATGTTATAAATAGGTCTTGTTGAATTGTGGGGCCAATCATTAACAGCTCATTTAATGATTTTCCCGATGATGTTTTAGCCGAAGCATCAAACACAACTCTAAGTTTCGTAGTAACGCTTTGCGGACGCAACACGCAATGATGAGGTATGTAATAATGCGGTTCGTTGTGGCTTGCGACAGTTTTGGTAGACATGTGGCCAAGTTTTACATACTCGTGTGATGATGAATCTACATATGCTTTTTTAGTTGATCGTCGCGGTCGAGACGATTTTCTAAGGATTTGAAACGCCGTACTGCGTTGTCGTAGGAGAATCCTAATTTCTCTGGGGTTCTTAAATGGAAGTCGAACTTGGAGTCTTCATCCGATTTTACAATTGCATTTTTACAAAAATGGCTTTCGCATTCCTGTTCTTCTTTGGTTTGTCGGTTACCAACAAACTCACAGTCTTCAATTTCCCAAAATCTTTTAACTAGAAGATCAAGTGATGGGTTGACGTGTAATAAATAAACATTGTTGTCGAGGCCTTTCGTGTGTGGTTTCCAAATTTCCACAACTATCCATCCATATTCCGTGTTGATTAAATATGGCATGTTTTCGCCCAAGCCTTGCTGACCATCGAGGATTGCTGCAAACAGCCCATTCGTGTTTATTAAAATGTGTATCTTGTGCGGCTAGATTAATATCCGTAGGTATGGTCCAATTTGATGTATCGATATGCTCGTGTGGTTGCTGAGCACAAATTTTCTTAATGACGGCAAAGTTGGCGGACCACGTAAATGATGAATGCCTAGAACGTATTGTGGCAAACGCATTGTGTTTAATGCCTTGACTGCTTCCGGTAATGCCGCTGAATTCTTGAGATACACGAGTCCTATCCAGATTTAGCCGCTTGGCAGTCTCTTCTGTAATAAAATTAAGTTCAGAACATGAATCTAAAAGTGCCCGTACAGTATGTAATTGGCCAGACTTATCCATTATGTGAACCAATGCTGTAGGAAGCATCCCTTTTTATCAGTGTTCGTTAATAACGAAGTGCTTTGTGAATTAGTTATTGGATTAACAGATTGAATCGATGATGATAAGGTTTTTCATCGGGGTGGAGGCGAATTGATGCAATAACGTATGATGAGCCGATCGGCACACCTTGCACCGGGAGAGTGAGGGACAATCCTTGACGCGATGTCCCGTTCGCAGACAGTTAAGACATGCATTGGTCCGTTTGACTGTTTCGAACCTTTGTTGTAGCGATAACTCTCCAAATGATTTACAATTACTAACATAGTGTGCCGTCGAATGGCAGTGTAAGCATTGAGAGTTAATATTGAGGAATGCCTTTGACGTTGATGGTCGTTTTCCTCCTAGTGAACTATTGCGCTGACCGAGTTGACCTGTCTGATGACTTTCTAGGAACTGGCAGCGGCGATGAAGAATTGTGCAGAATTCCTCCCACGTTGAAAGCTTGTCGAAGCTTTGCTTTTGCCTTTGGTCTCGGCATCAACCTTCGTAAGAAGTATGTGAATCATGATGTTATTCATTATTTCCTCAGTTGATCTAGTGTAAGAAGTGATCCGCGTATAGCGGACGCATTATCGATGAGCTTCTGCAAAAGTCTTGCTTCTGGTTGCTTGACTAATGGTAAATTGAACAGACTCGATATACAATCATGGAAGATTAGAACGTCGTTGTCGTAGCGAGCTTCTAATCTTGACCAAGCTTGACTGTAGTTTTGTTCGGTGACTTGGAACGACTGCACGACCTCCAGTGCAGGTCCCGATAAACATTCGAGAAGATAATTGAACTTATCAATTATTGGTATGTGGTGATCGTTGTGAATTAGATTCAGGAAAGACGATTTGAATCTCTTAAACGCTGAATATTTACCATCGAAACTGGGTAATTTCAGTTTAGGTAATCGTTGAATGTGAACCACTGTAGGAGACATTGAAGAACTCATAAAACTCATATCCGATGTGTTGACTGGTCCCGTTGAACGTTTCCTTTGTAAAAGAGACAATAAATGTACCTTGACCTTTATGTAAATAAAAGGTGGGAAAAGGGAGGGGAAAGGAGTAGGAGGAGAGTCCAAGAGGAGTAGCAACGACTGATCTCGTCTGCCAAGCGAAGCCCGCTTGACCAAGATCCGTTGCCTCTTGGACGGGAGAGGGAAGCAGGAAAGGAATGTTAGTGTGGTTATGGGAAAGGGATGGTGAAGAGGAACTGCAACGACTGATCTCGTCTGCCAAGCGAAGCCCGCTTGGCCAAGATCCGTTACCTCCTCACATTGAGTGACTGAGCCTAGGGACCAGCGACTGACTTCGTCTGCAGGAGAATAACCCATCCTGTCGAAGTCCGCTGGTCCTTCGGCTCCACTCAAATGGTTAAGTGGCCAAGGAGAATGGAAGGGATAGGGTATACCTAGATTCAGTGCCGAATAAAGAAATAATGCCGGGTGGGTTAAATGATCATATTATAACGTTTTATTAATAATTAATTAATCCTAAACATATTTGGAAATCTGGGTTCCTACCGCACTCAAGTAAAAATAAGGGGAACTTTGGTCATGGGCTCACCTGTTAATCCTGAAGGATCTCTCGCTGGTACTCGGTCTCTAGTCTTGGTTTTACTTGGTTACACTTGTTGCTTTGCACTCACTGTTTCACAATGTGACTGATTACTCTCATGGCTACTGGCGAAGTGATTTTCTCCTAATTCTAACTCGCTGTCGAAACCCACCCTTGCTTTGCCTACTTATGTCCTAACGGTGAAAACATACGATGCGTCTTGTGCTTTGGCACGCGTGACGATCGCCGTCTCTCTTTTTTTACTTTCGATTCTTTGCTTTTCCATTTGGCATCAGCTCGCGGCGCAGCGACCGATGCTGAGAGATTGCCCACTCAGCGACGCGTCGATGCCGCTCCCACGCCAAGTCGTTAGTCAGAAAGAGATAGATTTAGAACATGAGCATCGTCTGTCGAAAAGAACTACAGTTAATTCCATGTTGGAACATTTAGATATGCCCTCCATGGGCGTAACGAAAGATAACCAACAAAGGGCCCTGCACGGGCGTAGTTTACTTAAATATATACATCAGAAGGGGAACGGTAATGGGGTGTCAGACGCTGCCAAGTATTGTGACTCGTCACACGGTGTCCTTTCTTCGCGTGGACGAAGTGGCCGTGACCCGTCCGTGCGGCTTCAGTTGGATTCTGAAAAACCGGTGGTACAGCCTCACCAAGAAGCAATGGTTCCGACGTGAGCTCGGTCGGCGCTCCTACTGGATTGTTGGGTAATACTGATGTTGGGAGTGCGTGTCGATAGCCGAGGTTGGGCCTCTTCGTCGTTGGGGCCTGGGTCGGTCTCTTTCTGGCTGGTGACCATCGGGTGAGCACCTAGTGTCGACCACGGGTTGACCGGTTCGTACTCGGACCGCGGAGGGGTGTCCAGTGTGATACAAGTCCTGCCTGCGTGGATCCTCCGTAGGACAGGCGGAAGTATGACCACTGACATGATAACTGACTAACGCCCAGCGTCGATGGTACGTAATCCGATTGTTTTCCCCTGTTTGTAGGGTTTGTCCCTCTGACGATTGCTCCTCTAAAGGACCGGAGGCGACCACCTCCATGCTGCGGGGCTGGATCGGGGTGTCGGGTTGGTTCATCTCCTGCTGTGCACCAGGTACGATGAGTACTACTGCTTCTTGTTCCTTCTCACATATGGAGACCATCTCGTCAGCAATCTGGGCTATATTTGCCTCATAATCATCATTTTCTTTACTTGGTTTCGACATGCTGTTGAAAAATAAGATATTTTAAAAACTACCCTGTACTCTGAGTTGCCCTAACGAGACCCTACGAGTGCGATTTACAAACATGCTACCATTAAAACTAAGATACAATGTTTAGGTAATTTACGCCGAGTATCGGCGCGAAGCCCCTCTTTAGGAGAGAGGGAGACGTTGGGCAGGCGCACCCACCAACAAGTGGTCCTCCTTGAAAAATCCTTAGTCAGTGGCCTCGTGCGGGCCGTGGGTACGAGGTGTCCCGACGCCGATGTCTTCAGAAGGACTGAGTTCTGGGGGTTCGTTGTCATCACCATTGAAGGCCTTCAAGTCAGCTAGGCCTGCGGTACGTCGCTCACGCCCGTGGGCTTCTTGTAGTCTAACGACATTGCTGGAAAGAAACTTGATTATTTTATACGGGCCTTTATACTTAGGCGCCAGTTTTGCGTTGAATCCTTCGTTGGCATCGGATAACCAGTCGTCTTAGATCGTAGTACTTCTGCTGATCCTGGGGGGTATTGCGTTGGCTCTCATGTACCATGCTGGTTGATTCCTTTGGCTTCAAATCCTCCTCACAAACCTCGGCTTCCACCGAAGCCAATCGGGTGTCCATCTTAGGTGCTGGTTCTTTTTCTTCACCAGGCTGGCGGAATAGGTTCTTAAGGACAGCGTCAGGTGCTGAAGGCGGCAAGACTGAGCCCGACTGACATACTGGTTTGTTGCTATGCTGAGAGTCAGAAGTATCCTTGGGCGTAGCGGGCGTTTCTGCAGGAACCAATTGATCTATAAGAGCGTTAGGCTGCGTGTGGTCATCCGCCACTAGCGATGGCTGAATTATAGACTTGACGGGACTGTGGGGCTTATCGAAAGGGGGCAACTGTAACAGATAACCTCCACAACGTATAGAAGTTCCTATGTTCCGAAGGAAATCCACGCATAGAATAAGAGGGTCCATCATCGATGGCATCGCTAACAATGTCATATGTACGGTCTGTGCCCCGAGACTGATGCTTGCCCTGAGAGAACTTTTGATCGCTGCACGAGTAATATCGGCAAGGTTAATATTAGTATGAATGTCTCCAGCAGGGACGAAGCGAAGTGCTGAAGAGCCACTTCCTCGTTTATGAAACTCTTGTTCGCTCCTGAATCCAAGGTAGCCACCATTGGTTTTCTATTGACGAAGACATGAAGCTGGATGCGGTCTTTCTTTAGGAGGAGGGGTTACTGGGCTGAAGTCCTGGTCTGGTCCCTCCGTCTGGCCCAGATTGAGACGGAGGTTTGGCCCGTTTCCCGAACGACGGCAACATTCGATGGTACGTACCCCCCTTCGTCCGCATTGCCAACAAAACAACACACGGGGCTTCATACATTCTCGTGCGATGTGACCAGCTTCCGCACATTTGCCGCAAGCTGTGCCGGTATCCACGGGTGCTTCGAAGAGTTGACATATAGCAGTCCCGTTTAGGCTGGAAGTTATATGATCAAAGGGCTTATTTTGAACGGCGTTGCGCGGGGTCATCGCTACCTTGCTCCAATCGAATTGTCTCATAATTTACCACCAACTTGGTTAAGCCGGGTAACGTTTGGAAATCATTTCGTCGGGTATACAGCTTGTAGTCTGGTAATAGATTTTCGTAGATCCTGTTGAGTTCCTGTAACGTCGAGTAATGAGCTCTCTTCATCATTAATCGAAGGTCTACTAGATACTCCTTGTATAGTTCCTGATGGCGTTGCTTTCGAGCGCGTATGCTCAAAATAGCGTGGGGGTAGAAAGAACTCTAAGAATTCGGACTTGAAGTCGACCCATGTCATCTCCGGATAGCCGCTGGGTTGCCACCAGCTTTCGGCCCGTCCGGTCAATAGGATGGCTATCATGGGAGGCAGTGTCTCCAAACTCAGACGGTAAGTCGCGGCTCGAGCCTCTATTTGCTCTATGAAATAGATAGGGTCGGTAGATCCGCTAAAGGCAATTCCCCATTTAGTTATACGTTCCACGATCGAGGCATAGCTCCCAGTAGTACGGCCAACCATAGATTCATGGACTCGACTCCGCTCACTGGGTTCGATGTTAATCTTTGAGCCAGGCATGCCGAAAGGCGTCGGAGAACCGGAACGAGAACCAGAATGCGATTCCGAACGATAGTTGGTGTCTTGTGGCACCGGTAGTTGAGAAATGATCCCTTCGGGAGTAGGCGACAGTGCTCTGGACTGTGGCTTTACATCTAATTTCTTGTCCCCGGCACTAAATTGGGCTTCGATTTCTGCGAGTCGACTCAATACCTCAGGATGATGATCCTCCCTTGAGGCGAACTCACGGAACCGATTTCTTAAGTCTTCCACTATTCCACCGGTGTCTAATCCGAATTCGTCACAAAGGACTTCCAATTCGGCTTTGCGACGATGATTTATCCAATGAACGCCCATTGCTAGTATGTTAGTAAAGACTCGCAGTCGTAGTATAAGTGATAAACCGCTAAAGGATCTCGGAGTTCGCCCAGTAGGCTACGCGATACTGATTGAAGATGGTCTACGGTAAACCGATAGACTATGATGTGGATATGCGATTTGACCAATGCGTATATGTATATATTTTACTTAATTTTTAATAAATTCTGCTAGGGAGGGGTCAGAAAATATAAAAAATGTATATATGTTTCTTCAAAGAAGAGTAAGAAACGGTGACGGGTAAAGGAGGATTATCGCCGCCGGGGAACTTTCGAGGTGGTTTTTGGTTTAACTATTTTGAACAAAATCTTTGCAATGGTTCAAATGTATATAAGAAAGGTCTTGCCTGTTGGTAGAATTCGATCCAGTTTGTTTATTTGAAATAGGTAAATCCTTGAATGTAGAATATAGTTATTGGGGACGTGATTGATTCTCCCTCGATTTTGTCCAAAGAAAGTAAAAGGTTACTCCGATTACTGTTTAGAATATCCTGAGAAAATAGTGGTCCTTGCTGCCGAATTTCCTGATGTCCTTTGCATTAATCTCCGTTGTGTCCTTGAAGCTTAGTTCAGCCTGACGATGAATGTCCTTGTCCTATGTCCTTGTTGATCCTTGTCCAGTCGTTGGTCCTTGTCCAGTTGTTAATCCTTGTATTGGTGAGTAGTCCTGATAATGATCCTTGTCCAGTTGCTATCCTTCCGGATTGAAGCAATTTTCCTTCCGATGTTTTCTTGTTGAGTTCCAAACACTGACTGACCTTGCCAGTGCGTATGCTTGGTTTTAAACGGCCCCTTGTGCTTTATTCTTCTGTCTCCTTTACTCTACTGCTGCTTCTTTGGGTGAAAGTGATGGATTTTTAGGTTACCCATGCCCAGGTCCCGTTCAACTCGTAATGCGGTAGGTTACAACCTCACTAATGGCTCTCTGAGAGAGGCTCCTAGACTCGTTCTATCTGCTTCTGGTAACTTTAGCTCTTTTTTTTTCTTGTAAAATTTTATTTCAATAAGACTAATGCGACTCTGTCGATGGCTCCGTTGATGACCCTATTGCTAGCTCTGTCGGTAACTCAGTAGCTGACTACATTAATAATTCTCTCCGAAATATACTGTTGATGAGATTATTAATCCTGTCGGAAACTCTGTTGATGACTCTGCTGATAATTCTGTAGCAACCCTGCCGGAGACTGTGCCGATATTCTTCCTTACCATGACCTGGCTTTGAGCGTGTTCTTAATATATATGTATTATTATATATATATTTTTTTTTTAACTGATTTCCATGTGTGACTCTGTCGATGGCTCTGTTGATGACTCTATCGTTAGCTCTGTCGGTAACTCAGTAGCTGACTTCATTAATAATTCTCTCCGAACTATGCTGTTGAGGATACTATTAATCCTGTCGAAAACTCTGTTGATGACTCTGCTGATGATTCTGTCGAAACCCTGCCAGAGACTCTGCCGATTTTCTCACCTAGCATGGCATGACTGTGTGCGTGTTATAAATGTATATATAAAATTTTTTTTTAAATTTGTTGCTCTCATTGCAACGAAACCCAACGCGCGACTGTACTTGCAAATCAGTGTGAATGAAGGAATGACAAAAAAAACGGTTGAATCAAAGCTGTGTGTAAGAGTGAGAGATAAATGGCAAGAGAATGCTCGTAGCTCACACACACGCCGCGAATCAAACGGTGAATTGTCTATTCTCATTCTTACTGGCCGCTCGTGTGTCCCTGTCTCTTTCTCGCATGTAACTGTCGCTTGCAAAGAAAACTAAAAGCGCGTGGCACATCGACAACGTATATGCGACCTTTATATATATATAAAAGAATGTTTAATTCTGAGTGGACTCCGATATATATAGTAATGAATACGCATACATATAAAATTTTCACCCTTATGTGGACTCATATATACATATATATATATATATATATATATATATATATATATATATATATATTAATAAATGTGCATACATATATATATATATATTTTAATATTTCCCCCATAATACTCATCAAGGTCCCTGCTCGGGCGCCATCTGTAAGGAAGCTCTGGCTGGGGTACATTTCTCAGTCCCAGAATCCAGTCTACAGAACATTTATTTGATCTGGAGACCCCGGTGAGTATTAGGATTGGTGACTGAGACCACATGAAGGGGGGAAAAGGGAAGGGAAAGGAGTAGGAGGAGAGTCCAAGAGGAGTAGCAACGACTGATCTCGTCTGCCAAGCGAAGCCCGCTTGACCAAGATCCGTTGCCTCTTGGACGGGAGAGGGAAGCAGGAAAGGGAATGTTAGTGTGGTTATGGGAAAGGGATGGTGAAGAGGAACTGCAACGACTGATCTCGTCTGCCAAGCGAAGCCCGCTTGGCCAAGATCCGTTACCTCCTCACATTGAGTGACTGAGCCTAGGGACCAGCGACTGACTGCGTCTGCAGGAGAATAACCCATCCTGTCGAAGTCCGCTGGTCCTTCGGCTCCACTCAAATGGTTAAGTGGCCAAGGAGAATGGAAGGGATAGGGTATACCTAGATTCAGTGCCGAATAAAGAAATAATGCCGGGTGGGTTAAATGATCATATTATAACGTTTTATTAATAATTAATTAATCCTAAACATATTTGGAAATCTGGGTTCCTACCGCACTCAAGTAAAAATAAAGGGGAACTTTGGTCATGGGCTCACCTGTTAATCCTGAAGGATCTCTCGCTGGTACTCGGCCTCTAGTCTTGGTTTTACTTGGTTACACTTGTTGCTTTGCACTCACTGTTTCACAATGTGACTGATTACTCTCATGGCTACTGGCGAAGTGATTTTCTCCTAATTCTAACTCGCTGTCGAAACCCACCCTTGCTTTGCCTACTTATGTCCTAACGGTGAAAACATACGATGCGTCTTGTGCTTTGGCACGCGTGACGATCGCCGTCTCTCTTTTTTTACTTTCGATTCTTTGCTTTTCCATTTGGCATCAGCTCGCGTCGCAGCGACCGATGCTGAGAGACGCACCCACTCAGCGACGCGTCGATGCCGCTGCCACGCCAAGTCGTTAGTCAGAAAGAGATAGATTTAGAACATGAGCATCGTCTGTCGAAAAGAACTACAATTAATTCCATGTTGGAACATTTAGATATGCCCTCCATGGGCGTAACGAAAGATAACCAACAAAGGGGCCCTGCATGGGCGTAGTTTACTTAAATATATACATCAGAAGGGGAACAGTAATGCGGTGTCAGACGATGCCAAGTATTGTGACTCGTCACAAATTTTTGCATAACTATTCAATTATTGAGTTTCTATATTCTGTTCCCATGTCCGAAATGAACGTCTTCATTGGACCGTACTGCAGAATGGAATCTTCAAATATAGCTTTCGCTACTGTTTTTGCACTTTTGTCTTTTATTGGTATTATTACAAGATATTTAGTTAGACCGCAGATTAAGGTTACTGCGTATTCCGTTCCGTGTTCTGATTTTGGGAGTGGACCGATCGTATCCACAATTACCCTGTCGAAAGCCAGTTGTGGCGTTTCAGTTATGATTAATGGAGTTTTTGTGTGCTTTGTTATTTTTGCTTGTTGACACTTATTCCATTTTTTTATATATTGAGATATATGCCTTTTGATTTTGGCCATAGTTCTTAATATTCCAGTATGACCTCCTTGTATGGGATCATCGTTGAACGTAAGCAGCATTGCTTCTTTTTCTTTATCGTTATTTGATAATAAGGTCACCGGCTTAAGTAGCGCTACTCTTAATAATTGTAAAATCTTATTGCCCATATTTTTAAAAGATTCTATTGAGATAGTTTCAAAGATCTTTTCGCTCGGTGCCACTTTGACTTGACCTAAGTCGAGAATTCCATTGGTATACATATCGCAAATGTCAATTCTTGCTATAACTTTCTTGCCATGTTTAAATGTGGTTAAAGAATCAGTTATTCGCAAGGTCACTACTTTTTGTACTTCGTCGTTTACAATGACGTCATACACATTGGGCTTAGAAGCATTAAGAGATTGCTTTTGCAACTCTTTTATATTATTTTCTTTTTCTTTTCCTGCGCAGGAATTTGACTGTTTACTTTGATTTCTGGTAGTGACTCTCAGAATTTTGTGACTGGTTGGTATATTTTGTAAGTCCTGTATAGTTATTCTCGATAGCGCGTCGGCTACGAAATTATCTTTTCCCTTTTTAGTTATTATAATAACCACGACCATTGCCTCTACCGCGATAATTATATTTGATATTATAATTACCACGGTTTCTTTGGGCATAATAGATGGTATTATTTTGGAAGCTTTCTGTGGATCCCGACTCTACTGAAAGAGTGGTAAATCTAGTGATTGCTTCTTTAGCTGATTGAAAGTGTCCCGATTCTATTAATAATTGGACTCTTGGACTTTTGGTATGACCTACCATGGCATTTACTGCCACTTTGGTAGTATATTTTATTGCTTCCTCACTTGGAAGACCATCGGAAATATATTCGCCTTTAAGGGCGTCGGTCAACTCAGTAATTTCGTTTGTGTATAAAACACAGTTATTGGGGTTTCTCTGCAGATTTTTAATTTTTGCTGTTAGGAGATCTACTGATTCACCCTTGAAGATTGTTGATACTCTTCGTATTACTTCATCAATCGTTTTTTCCGAGCTTAGGATATTAGCCGCTTAATTTTGATTTTATGAGTTCGATGGCTACCGCTTCGTGCGGTTCTTTTATGGTGTCAAGAACGCGAAGCGCTCCAATGAAACCCGGTAGACTTTTAATATCACCATCGAAGTATGAATTCTACCCTCGTTTGTGTCACTGGTTTGCTATGATTTATTATTGATTTGGTCGCTTAGACCTGTATTTAATTGACAAAATTTTTCTCTTTTAAAAAATGTTCATAGTTTGCTACTCTATATCTACTATTTCTACATCTGAGTCTGTTAAATCTATGGGTTCATTATTCAGTTCTGATATATTTATCAGCTCGATTGAGTCCTTGAAAAGTTCGTGTACCCATCCGGCAAGTCTTTTCTTAAAGGAGTCTTGGCTAACAATCTACCGTAACCTACTTTTATGGTTTTTTCCATAAGCTCTACAATTTTTTTTCAAATTTGTAGTTTTGGGCTATCCAATATCTTATCCTTATATTTGCGATTTGTTTCGCCTGATTGTATCAGGAAATCAAGGAAGGGTAAATATTTTTGTAGCCTTTTTGTTTCTGTTTTATTCATGCTTGTTCGATTTATTTATTTTTATTTTTTTTTCTTAATTTTTTTTTCTTTTGATAATAATTTTTTGAAATGCACTTTTATTATAATTGATGCATATGTTATTTAGATCTTATCAAGATCATTAGCATGGCTTAAGGCTCTTTTTGTTACACATTTATTGTGTAGTTTGTATGCTTTATATAACACATATGCGCTCATTATTATTACAATTACTAATAAAAGTGCATTTGTTGGTTTTAAATCTACATTCGATGACTCTATTTTATTGATAACGTTAGCAGTGGTGTCCACTGTCTTGGTATCTATTAATCCCATATTGGGTTCATTAAATTTGTCATCAAACTTGGTTATTCTATTATCAAACATTCAAATTTTAAAAATTGTTTCTCTTTTTTTTTATTTCTTTGCTTAATAATTGTGAATTTTCTTTTGTTGTTGCTTGTCTTGTTCTTGTCTTATTTAGAGATAGTTTATTTTTCTTAATTGTTTTTGTTTAATTTATCTTTTTACATATATCCCTGCCTATTTTTTGTATTGTAGCAGAGTAGTGTGGGCTTTCTTAATATCTAACACCGTGATGCTCCGATCTTACAGCAGATCGGGACCCTAATATGTAACCCTAGCTCTTCCGGGTGGGATGGGTTGTTGCTGCAGTTTCCGTGGCATCTCGCTACATATAATTTATTATAGAGTCCCTAATGAAACTAAAAGAGAGAACTATATTCTCCAAAACAAACAAACTTATTGATCTCGAATGGCTCGAGCAACAAGACAGAAACAAATACAGCAAAGTTAATCAACTAGCTATATAATTGTGAACGCCTCCAAACGTTTGACATCTTGCTTTAGTATGGCTGAGATATTAGTTGCCATTATTCATCTGTACCCTCCCGTCCATGGCCAATAACAAAAAATACAAAAATTATGATATGTTAATGGACCCCAAATGCACATTCTATTTCATCATTTTATAAATTCATGTTGTGGGAACTTAAACTTCTATTCAAAAAACATTTTTTGCTTATTTACTTATTCTTCAAGAACGATTTCATTTGCAAAGGCATTTTTTCTATTCACCGAGATAAATTCTCCCGTTACTTTACTTAAATATACGCTTCATTATTAACTATTGTATTACATGTTTTGTTGTTTTCCTTCTTTCTTGCTATATTCGTTACTGTAAACGCGCTTTTTAAAAAAAAAAATTAATCGCGACACCGAAATGAATGATTGCCCTTATATCTTTCAATAATTTTAATTTAATTTAATTCAAAAATTTCATGATCAATTTTTAAGTATGGTTTGTATGTGAGGCAATGGCAAATAAAATTTAGAATGCATAAAAAGAAAACAATAATAGCGAGCGAGCTGCATAACATAGGTATATGTGGGCATCAAACCTTCTTTTTCTTTACTTTTCTTTTGCACTTTATTCTTAATCACCATATGTTATGAGCTCTCGCAGTAAAAAGGTAAAAGTGATAAAAAGAATACACTTACGGTTTTCGGAAAGTCCACCGATGAAGGCCTTCAGCAGCTGGATCAGATGTTGCTTTTTGATATTTTTGTTTTTTTTTTTTTTTAATTGTTTTGTTTAAATGTGTTATACGATTTCATGTTTTAAGTGCTTCATACCGACATACAAACTCAAAAAAAATAACTCGACTGTAGGTGCAAAAAAAAAAAAAAAAGAGTATTTTTCTAATCGTTACTGAATTTACACGTTTACTTTCAATGCAAAATTGCCGTTTCTTCATCTATTAATATAATTATTCGCGTTTACACTCCGACAACCAAATCAATAATTTTTTCCAATGACTTATACGAGCTTTTAGTAGCACTAATTAATATTATGCAAAATTTTCATAAAAACAAAATTCGATATAACCACTTGGTAATTGCTCTCTTTTAAACACGAATTTTCGCCTTGTGACAGCTAACATCTCACTGGTCGAGCTATGACGTCACTGTTGACTGATTTTTGACCCCAGTGATTAAATTTTCTTCCGCAGAGTTTGATTAAACGATCGTATTGGCCGTATGGCGATGGTGATAGGCCTATGATGTTGGTTATGTCAAATCGTACTTAAATTTTTCCTAGATAAATTTATATGATTTTAGTCGAATATCAAAACCTTTTTTTTTTTTTTTTTTTTTTTATAGCGGACATACCTTATGAATGAATTAAATGTTGACTGATTTGGCCTTGTGACCGAGGCTGTATAACATATAGATGAGGTTACC
Organism: Drosophila willistoni; assembly: GCF_018902025.1. Taxonomy (NCBI): domain Eukaryota; kingdom Metazoa; phylum Arthropoda; class Insecta; order Diptera; family Drosophilidae; genus Drosophila; species Drosophila willistoni. The sequence continues at coordinate 7,800 of NW_025814519.1, read as the reverse complement.
CACGAGGTCTTTAGGTTAGGCTTACGCCTACATATGCCTCTACGTCGAGATTGGTATCCAAAATCGTAATTTTTTTCAAACGCTTTTTCCTTGTTCTTTTTGTTTGTTTCTGGGCTTACGAAAGATTTATTTAAACCGAGTGACTTGACGTTTTTGGTGATTTTCACCATTAAAATTTAAACGCTTCACTTTATTCGAAAGCAATTTATTCTAAATTTTCGTTAAGCCAGAATATTGAAAAGAGATGGAAGTGTGGGTGGCAGGTTCTTATATACCCTTTCGCTCCTATTCTCAAAGCCTTCCCTTTATGAAGTTAGCTGCGGTTACGCTGCAAAGCTTCTACAGAGATGCATTATCACTATAAACGGTTATGAATTCGCCGCATATTTTTGATCGCACTCGATAGTTGGCGATAAACCCAAATGTGCGTCGGATAATTAGAATTTAAATTACACGCAACCATTACAAACACAGGTAATTCTGACAACTATCAGGAGGAAGATTAACTGGAATTTTAAGGTCGAATGTCCTTTGCATGATAAGTCCCAATTACTTTCCCTTGCAAGGTTTCTTATCTAATAATACGCATTTCCAAACTTCTTCTTAACTCGACATTGCGAGAACTGAGGTCCTAACTTCTTATTATAGTTCTGACTAAAATTGCTCAAGTTAAAATTTCTTTTAAAAACTTCTTGGCCGACCTTAAATGAAACTGGACTGGATCTTAAATTATACTGCTTTACATTGCATTCGTAGGCTTTTTTACTATTGTCTTGAATATTCTTGCGAATCAAAGTAAGAGTATCCGGTCTACTAAAGGGTATAGATTCTTCTAGCAATTGTAAATTTTTCAAAAGTTTATATTCGTCGCCATGATTAATCATATTAAATCCAAATAGAGCCTTATATGGTGAACATCCTAGAGACTAGACAAGATATATTTGTTAAATATTTATCCCATTCCCGTTGATCTTGTTTTAAATATGAGCGCACCGCGGACAATAGCGATCTATTAACTCTTTCAGCTGCGTTACTTTGCGGTGAGTATAGCGCCGTAAAAATATGCTTAATTGCGTATTTAGATAAAAAGGCTTCAAAGGCAACAGCCTTGAACTGGGATCCATTGTCGCTGATAATAATTTCTGGTACTCCATAACAGTGAAAGATTTGTTTTTCTAAAAATTCCTGAATCAAATTTGATGTAAATTTTTTCATTGGGCAAAGCCAATGGTATCTGCTAAAATGATCAAGCACTATGAGCAAACCAATATGCCCTGATTTACTTCGCGGATATGGTCCAAGTAAGTCGATATACAATTTTTGGAACGGTCTGACTGAAACACTTTGTACTCCCATGGGAGGTCTTAATATTTTGTTTGGAGCTTTTGTTTCTTTACAGGTGGCACAAGTACTTATATATTCTCGAACCTGTTTGGATAATCCAGGCCAAAATAGATTTCTTCTTAATCGCTCTATAGTTTTTTGGACACCTCCATGTGCGGATAACATATTATCATGAGCTTGCTCTATGGCTATTAATCTTAATTTCTCCGGTACCCATAATTTCCAGCAGAACGAATTATCTTCTTCACCACCAGGTGAATGTTCAGTTCGAATATATACAAATTTATCCTTCACTTGTAAGTCTGGGAATTTTTCTAAATTCTCACCTACCATTTGTTTGAGTTCTAAATATTCCTTATCTAAAAAAGCTGATGATTCCAAATCTATTATTGGTTCCATCTTTTCCAGAGATTCTATGTCTGCTTCCCAAATTCTTGACAATGCATCTGGAACTATATGATTTTTTCCTTTGCGGTGTGAAATCGTAAACTTAAACGCTTGTAACCTTAATATCCATCTGGCTAATCGTCCTGATACGTTTTGTTGTCTTAATAGCCATAATAAACTTGAGTGATCCGTCACAACTTCAAACTCCTGCAACTCTAAGTAACATCGATACTTTTCTATGGCTAAAATGACTGCTAAACATTCGCGTTCTGTTACGCTATAATTTCTTTGCGCCTTGCTTAGTTTCTTAGACATGTATGCTATAGGTTTTTCTTCTTGATTATCGGACAACTGAACTAAAACTGCTCCAACCCCTATATCGCAAGCATCACAATGTACGTAGAATTTCTGATCGAAATTTGGATTTGCTAATACCGGAGCCGTGGTTAAAAGAAATTTAAGTTTATCCATTGCTTCCTGAGCCTCTAAAGTCCACTTAAATGGTTTTTTTGTAGCTAGTATATCGGTAATTGGACAGGTAATTTCTGCAAAATTTCGGATAAACCTTCGGTACCAACCGCAGACTCCTAAAAACCCACGAACTTGTTTCAAATTCTTCGGCGTTGGCCATTTTAAAATACAGGAAATCTTGGAAGGATCAGTAGAAATTCCTCCGCTACCAATTACATAGCCCAAATAGTTTATTTTTGTCACGCAGAATTGGCTCTTTTAAATCAAGTTTTGAAATGATATTTGCTTTCGGTAATCTAGCAAAGATACCTTCGATGCTTTGCAATGGGTATGCATCTTTGTGAGTTACTTCATTCACTTTTCGTGCGTCCAAGCACAATCTCACTTTAGTAGGCTTCACTACCATTCTCATTGGAGAACTCCAAGCACTTTGAGAAGGTTCTATTACTCCTAAGCTTATCATTCTATCTACTTCTTGGTATAAAAGTTTTTCTACTGCAGGACTTACCGGATAATATCTCTGCTTTACTGGTTTGGCCTCTCTTCGCTTAACTGACATGTTTCGATTTCTTTCTCTAATTGGAACTCAGATACGCGTTCTACTGAACTTATGATTTCTGGAGCTAGATTAAAAATTCTCCAAAAATCTATGCCTAGTATCAGACGTTGCTTGATAGAAGGTATAACATATAATTCCATATCTTTCTCCTGGTCCTTATATTGTAGCTTTACTTTCATTACCCCTAAGACCTTATGAGGCTTTCCATCAGCTGTTTTCACATTGGAACCCATGCATTTAAATTGTTTATATTTGGACCATTCTTGCTGGGCTAAATCTGCACCCACGCAACTTACATTTGCACCAGTGTCTAGCAAACCCAATTCAGAAAATTGTAAAAAGGAGACTTGTGCATAACTACGCATATCAGTTTTGTCTTGGAATATTGTAGATATAAGTATCTTACTTTTAGCTCTTATATTTCTAAAAAACTTCCTCCTTCGGTGTGTATTTCTTTTTATTCTATTTTTAGGTGCTTCATAAATTCTGTCCTTAATTTCTAAATATTTTTTCCATTTTTCGTGATACGGTAGAAACCTAAGGTGATGATCAACATGTGAGCTATTCTTGTTTTGACTATCTGTGTTAGATTGATTCAAATAATCGGATAGGCTTGGTTTTTTGTTTTCTATTGGTTGTGGGACAGCCTCACTGACTGGGATGCCCCGATTTGCCGGTTTTCCGAACGCTTTTTGCAGTTCAAACAATTGGGCTTATAAATGTTAGGCGTACCGCACCCGTAACAAAATATTCTTCTCTCTTCTAAGCAATCTTCCCACTTATGGCCTTGAGTACTACAGTTCCAACAAGATAATTTCTCAGTGTTTTTCTGCAGAGCTGCTACTTGAGGATGGGCTTCCATGGTGCTTACTTCTTCTTCTACTTCCTCTACTGCATATACTCGGTGTGATCCTATATCTTTTCCTCGTGTATTTGAAAACTTGAGACGACTCGATTCTTTAAGAAAATTCTCTCTCTTTTGTACCAGATGACGTAAGTGACTGATTGACCGTATTTCCTCGAAAAGTAGTCGATCCTTCAGATCAGCTAGTAAATTGCCCTGTACAATTTCTACTAATTCGTCTTCTTCCAATCTTGTAGGCAATCGATCCATTAATTGACATATTGCTTCGTAAAAACCTTCGAAAGTTTCTCCCGGTTTCTGTTTGCGAGCTCTTATTTGTTCTCTTATTTCATAATTGGACCGACTATCCTTATATTGATGGCGTATCGCTAAACAAAACTCTGACCAGGTAAGATGGTCAATTCCCTTATGGTATCGCCAATACCAATCTTTAGCTTTACCAATCAGAACAATGTGTATATTCCGACATAAAGCTTCAAAATCTCCACCTAAATGTTCTCGCGTCAACGTTTTCGCTCTATATAGAAGTTCTTCCACAGGTAAGCCGTTAGAAGATCCATCAAAATGGATTCCCCACTTCTGAATCACCTCCGCAACTTTATTTGTGCCTATTAATTGATAATGTGTTCTTCTGCTACTGCTCGGCGATCTGTTTAGTCGAATATGACTGTTTTGTTGCGCGTTGCTACTTATTGAAGAAATAACCCTTTCTACTGTCTGCTGAATAAGAGATTCCATTTCCGCTCGATTTATTTCATTACGTAAAGGCTGATTAACGGGATGTCGTGTGTTCCTTCGACGACTTGGTCTACCTCTTTGACGAATTGGTCTGGGTATTGATTGCGGAACTTCTCCATGTTGCGTACTATTCCCTGCATCTAATGGCAATAGGTCGGCTTGACTTGTGTTGTGTATTTGTGCTTCAATAACGTTTACGTTTATGAGCTCTTCTGTTCTTCGGTCTTCATTTACGCTACGTGCAAAGGATCTGGTGACTGGTCTAACTTTTTTTCCTTGCTGATTTATTTTAATTATCTTTAAGTCCTTCTCCTGCACTTTAGTAAGACACGCAGGACATTCTTCCTTTTCTTTTAAATAATTTACTATACAAGCTTTGTGAAATGAATGCTTGCAATTAGTAATAACTCTGATCTGCGTTTGTGTTTGAATTTCACTACAGACCAGACAAATATTTTCCGCAGAATTTGCGGGATTATATACTTCCTCCGTACTATGGTGTAAAGCCATTTTTTTTTTTTTTTTAAATTTTCCCACAGAACAAGAAGATATAATATGTGAAATAGATTTTTTTTTTTTCCTAAAGCTTTCTATCATTTACATAAATGGAGTTTTAAGATTTTAACTATTGAATCTAGTTCGCTGATTTCGAAAGTGTTAAGAAATGTCTTCTATCAACTATGCTTATCTTTGGACAAGTGTACGCTTAAGCATTACCTTGAGATTCCAAAAGATTGTCCATGCCTCTATTCCGACATAATCTTCAACTAACAAATTCTTAATCAGGATAAGTGCAATTTAAATTTTTCCTTATCCGGAACAAAATTAATTTTTGACTTTAGTTTATACCGTTAACATTGGTCGATAGTAATCACATGCGCAATCACTCGAATTCCGAATGTGTATATAACTCAAATCGCGACTAATGCGTTTCTTACTTAAAAAAATTAAATTCACTGTGAAGGCAAACGAGCTAATTGTGATACGTCTAGGCTTTAAACCTGAGCGAATTAAAAAAAATTCTCTTTATGTTTTTTCTTTCGGTTCTTGAGTTTTTAACTAATTATTTCTACCAACGTGTTGGTTGACAACCATCAGCTTCTGCTAACTAGCTCAAATTCCATACACTGTAAATATAAATTAATAAAAACTTCCCGTCGACGAGTCACATTATCATGAGCCACTCAAGACCAAAGCCTTACATTTAATCTTTCGATTTATACCAAATATAAACGTTGACCTTGACCTGTGTGTCCCACGTGTTGGGCGCCAAAATTATGTATTGTAGCAGAGTAGTGTGGGCTTTCTTAATATCTAACACCGTGATGCTCCGATCTTACAGCAGATCGGGACCCTAATATGTAACCCTAGCTCTTCCGGGTGGGATGGGTTGTTGCTGCAGTTTCCGTGGCATCTCGCTACATATAATTTATTATAGAGTCCCTAATGAAACTAAAAGAGAGAACTATATTCTCCAAAACAAACAAACTTATTGATCTCGAATGGCTCGAGCAACAAGACAGAAACAAATACAGCAAAGTTAATCAACTAGCTATATAATTGTGAACGCCTCCAAACGTTTGACATCTTGCTTTAGTATGGCTGAGATATTAGTTGCCATTATTCATCTGTACCCTCCCGTCCATGGCCAATAACAAAAAATACAAAAATTATGATATGTTAATGGACCCCAAATGCACATTCTATTTCATCATTTTATAAATTCATGTTGTGGGAACTTAAACTTCTATTCAAAAAACATTTTTTGCTTATTTACTTATTCTTCAAGAACGATTTCATTTGCAAAGGCATTTTTTCTATTCACCGAGATAAATTCTCCCGTTACTTTACTTAAATATACGCTTCATTATTAACTATTGTATTACATGTTTTGTTGTTTTCCTTCTTTCTTGCTATATTCGTTACTGTAAACGCGCTTTTTAAAAAAAAAAATTAATCGCGACACCGAAATGAATGATTGCCCTTATATCTTTCAATAATTTTAATTTAATTTAATTCAAAAATTTCATGATCAATTTTTAAGTATGGTTTGTATGTGAGGCAATGGCAAATAAAATTTAGAATGCATAAAAAGAAAACAATAATAGCGAGCGAGCTGCATAACATAGGTATATGTGGGCATCAAACCTTCTTTTTCTTTACTTTTCTTTTGCACTTTATTCTTAATCACCATATGTTATGAGCTCTCGCAGTAAAAAGGTAAAAGTGATAAAAGAATACACTTACGGTTTTCGGAAAGTCCACCGATGAAGGCCTTCAGCAGCTGGATCAGATGTTGCTTTTTGATATTTTTGTTTTTTTTTTTTTTTTAATTGTTTTGTTTAAATGTGTTATACGATTTCATGTTTTAAGTGCTTCATACCGACATACAAACTCAAAAAAAATAACTCGACTGTAGGTGCAAAAAAAAAAAAAGAGTATTTTTCTAATCGTTACTGAATTTACACGTTTACTTTCAATGCAAAATTGCCGTTTCTTCATCTATTAATATAATTATTCGCGTTTACACTCCGACAACCAAATCAATAATTTTTTCCAATGACTTATACGAGCTTTTAGTAGCACTAATTAATATTATGCAAAATTTTCATAAAAACAAAATTCGATATAACCACTTGGTAATTGCTCTCTTTTAAACACGAATTTTCGCCTTGTGACAGCTAACATCTCACTGGTCGAGCTATGACGTCACTGTTGACTGATTTTTGACCCCAGTGATTAAATTTTCTTCCGCAGAGTTTGATTAAACGATCGTATTGGCCGTATGGCGATGGTGATAGGCCTATGATGTTGGTTATGTCAAATCGTACTTAAATTTTTCCTAGATAAATTTATATGATTTTAGTCGAATATCAAAACCTTTTTTTTTTTTTTTTTTTTTTTTATAGCGGACATACTTTATGAATGAATTAAATGTTGACTGATTTGGCCTTGTGACCGAGGCTGTATAACATATAGATGAGGTTACCCACGAGGTCTTTAGGTTAGGCTTACGCCTACATATGCCTCTACGTCGAGATTGGTATCCAAAATCGTAATTTTTTTCAAACGCTTTTTCCTTGTTCTTTTTGTTTGTTTCTGGGCTTACGAAAGATTTATTTAAACCGAGTGACTTGACGTTTTTGGTGATTTTCAGCATTAAAATTTAAACGCTTCACTTTATTCGAAAGCAATTTATTCTAAATTTTCGTTAAGCCAGAATATTGAAAAGAGATGGAAGTGTGGGTGGCAGGTTCTTATATACCCTTTCGCTCCTATTCTCAAAGCCTTCCCTTTATGAAGTTAGCTGCGGTTACGCTGCAAAGCTTCTACAGAGATGCATTATCACTATAAACGGTTATGAATTCGCCGCATATTTTTGATCGCACTCGATAGTTGGCGATAAACCCAAATGTGCGTCGGATAATTAGAATTT
>NW_025814518.1:0-31538 GCF_018902025.1 Drosophila willistoni | reverse complement strand
AGACAAACTGAATTGCCTCTAAATGATTTAAATATACCACCATGTCTGACAATGGTGAAATATAGGAACAAGTAATGAAAGCATTAAAAGATTTAAAATTTACTTTAACACCGACAAACTCAATCTCCTGGGTACTAGAAAATTGAATCATTTCAGATGATAAAGCAGCATCAACAGCTATCAGAACGCCACCACCTATGCGAGAAATCCGGTCACGTCTGAATATAGAAAAGTTTGTGGAAAAATGCCGATGCATCAGCAATATCAGGTTTTAGCCACCAGCAGATGCTGATGTGGTAGGAATAGTATTAGTTGTTGTTGTTGGCAAGCGAATCGGTTGCCGATTTTCTTTTTTACAGTATATTCCTTAACTATTATATGTTTCGGCCAAAAATCTTCTCGACATATAGCGTCGAAGATAGTGGCAGAAACACTAATTTTAAAGGACGAAATGTCCCGAGAATAAGAAAATTTAAACTTCTCCACCGCAATATTCGAGACGTTAACTTTCTTCCGAATATAGGCTATTACATCATCAGATGTGACAACAGGGTCTAGCCTAGAAACAAATATATGTTTCTTTGGTGGTATGCCAACGAGAGGCCGCGGTCCCGAACGTTATTAGTTTTTGAACCAGAAGATAATTTAGAAAAGTGCACTGGCAACGGAAGGGAACGCTTGTTGGGCGCAAACTCGTGTACAACTAGGCCCTCTGGCCGAAAATGAGGGTCAACCATAACTGATAAATACTCATTTGGTACTGTAATTTTAAAAGAGGAGATTTTTCAAGGCCTAGAAAACTTAAACTTTTGAATTACAACCTTAGCAGGCATACATTACCAATGTAAGCTGCCACAGACGACTCAGAAGTATCTGGAGCAAGACTAGAGATAAATAATTGTTTGCGATGAGACACTACAGTTAGTGGAGGCGGAGGAGCATTGGATCCGCAAGTGATTGAGAGCCAGCACGATCCTGTGATTGATCAGAGTTCCCGTGAGGATAGATTAAGGTACAGCAGGCTTGTAATGGGTACTTCAATCTGAAAAGAAGAGCATAAAGAGGACAAGAAGATGGTGTATGCGAAAGTAAAATGGGAGAAGATGTAATAGAGAGTGCTGGCGACTGCTTACGAGGCAACTCAAGGGTACATTTCTTGGGCAACTTCTCAGAAGTTGGAACAAACTTAAATTGCGAAAATAAATGTACGCTAGAGTCACACTCGTTAGACAGCTGTTTGGCTAGTTTGTTTAAAGAAAGAAACTTTAAACGAACATCCCTATACATACGGCTGAAATCAAGCTGCTGGCTGGCACAAGATGGGCAAGTCCAGCGCATTAAGCCAAGCTCAGGCTTAGACACAGACAAACCAGAAAATTTGTCGGCCATTGAGGCCAGCACATTTTAAGTGAATAAGATTATCGCAAAGCCAACAAGACATTGCTCTATACTGATCATCAAAACGATCAGAGTGCTTGCAAGTAGGTAGACAACAAGCCATTGAAAAGGCAAAAGAAACACAAGGCAAAAACAAAAAAACAAATTTATATATATAAGAAAATAGAAAAAAAATTAATTATTCAAATAAAATAAAGAGACAGCTAGAGTGCACAGCACAAGAGAGATGCAAGAACAGTTATAAGCCAAGCACTGAGAGGCGCCTTACAAATGTGATTACGCGGGAGAGAAGCTGAGCACAATCACAAAGCATAGAGAACAACAAAACCACTAGCACTGATGGTATGATGGGGGCGATGAGGGAGCAATTGCAGAAGTAGAAGAGAGTAGAAGCTTTCAAACTTTAGGCAAGTTAAAAATATGATAAAGCGGATGCAAAACTCCTCAACGCTTATAGAAGAAAATCGAGAAATTTCATCAAGAGAAGACTGCCCTAAAGTAAAATCCACGTCAAAGACGGGCATTTCCACTTGTCTTCCCTGATATTGAAGGGAATGCTCAAGTATGCGATCTGTGAATTGTAACGGACATTCTTTCATTCTACTTTACATTGATTTTCTAGCTGCCTGCGCTGCAGCGAATATGCTTATGCATATGTTTAGTCTCCAATAAACCTTTACTCGAATAGGTTATGGGCCCAGGCAGCAGAAAGTAAAACTGTGCAGGTTGGTCGGAAAGACCAATAGATGTAATAGATTCGTTTTGTTAATTAATTTGTTCAAGATGAGTACACAATTTTCAATCGAAAAACTAGAACTAGTGAAAATTATAGAGTATGGTCAGTACACATGAAAAGTCTGTTGATTCATTCTGATTTGTGGTCGGTGACATGTGGTCAGTTGAAAAAAGAGGCGTCTGATACGGCTGAACAAATGGAGTTGTTTGATAGTAAAGATGAGAAAGCCCTCGCAAGTATATTGTTGTGCGTAAGTCCGTCGCAGATCAACGGTATATGTATCGGTATACATGTTAAAGAATAAGAGAGATATTTTGCAGAAATTCAAAGATTTCAAAATGCTAGCAGAAAATCAGAAGGGTAAGCGTATAAAAGCCATACGAAGCGACAACGGTCGTGAGTACCTGAGCGATGTATTGAACAGTTCTTGTCGAGTCATGGAATATCACTCACAGACAACTCACTGTTCCCCACACTCCACAACAAAATGATGTGGCGGAGCGCGCCAATAGAACATTGGTGGAGATGGCGCGAAGCATGATAGTGCATGCTGGAGTTGGCGAATCTTTTGGGGCGAAAAAGGAAAAAAGAAAAAACGAAATAATAGAAAAATCTCTTACGGCAAGATGTATATATATATAACCCTATGCCAATCTCCATTACGAGACTTAAAAGCGGTCTTAATTCATTTATAACTCTTACTGAGACCTTCCTTGCGCTGAACGATGTGCCCGTCGAATGCGTAGAAGCTGTGAAGTTAAGCGGTTATTTTTATGTTGACAAACCTAAATTAAGAAAATGTTTCAGTATGGATATTTATACGATCTTGCCAAAAGATTTACATAAAATTTATTTAAGTTTTAAAAATGAAAATTAGCAAAAGAAAATTGGGCTTAAATATCTATATCTATGTATATAAAATTGTAAGCCGTTTTATTGTAATTTAATAAGTCATTCAGGAATCAACCAATTTTGTGTATTTTATGGGATGAATGTCCGATGGCCCATAAAAAATATTTGCAAGCATTGAATCAAACATTACAAGATCTACGGGCAATCAAGAATTATTTGGAGGCGCTGCCCGCCATTTCCAGATGAAATTAATGCATGTTTGAAAAGTTCAAAATGTTCAAAAGTTATCGCTTAACATAAATATTCGTTTGCGTCTTCAAAATAATCCACCAGCACGTGAGTTTTCGGAGCAACTTCTTCAGATTGGCGATGGCGAAATTGAACGGGATTTAAATGGCTTTATCACATTACCAAACAACTTTTGCATAATGTTGCCATCAAAAGCAGAACTAATTGATCACGTGTTTCCAAACATAGTTCAAAACTATACAAATCAGGATTGGCTGAGGAACGCGCAATTTTAGCACCAACAAACTCACATGTGAATGAAATAAATGATCAAATTCAACAGCAATTACCAGGTGACATAATATCATACAAGTCAATCGATACTGCTACAACAGAAGAAGACGCAGTAAATTATCTTGTGGAATTTCTAAATTCATATTTTAATATTGAAAGTGGCTTCCTCAATCATACTAGTAAGAAATATCAATGCACCAAAACTTTGCAATGGAACAAGACTTTGTATAAAAAAATTATTGCCTAATTTAATCGAAGCAACAATTCTAACTGGCAAAGAAAGAGGAGAAGTTGTATTAATACCAAGGATTCGATTGACATGCCATTCGAATTGAAACGTCTTCAATTCCCAGTGCGTTTATCATTTGCAATGACGATAAATAAAGTGCAAGGACAAACCCTTCAAGTGTGTGGGGTAAATTTAGAATAGCCGTGCTTTTCTCACGGACAATTATACTTGGCATGTTCCAGGGTTGGAGCACCAAATAATTTGTTTATTTATGCACCTGCAAACAAAACAAAAATATTGTATACTCAATAGTATTAAACTAAGTTAAGTGCGTAGCAAAAAATTTGAAAATTGCCACGTCGAACATTTAATGGATGAACTAAACATTTAATTCGCCAGCAAGTAAAAAGGGGCAGAGCAACGCTTGCCGGCCAGCTAGTTATTAAAGAGGAAGAAACTTGAACCCCACGTTTTGCTTAATATGTTCTATGAGTGACGAGCACACGTCACCACATTAACCTCTGTATAGCCTACCAATTTTTCCCTTACCCTAGTCCCGTAACACTCCGGAGTGGAGTCAAAGGATCGGTGGATTTTGACAGGATGATATATTCTCCTGCATTCGAAATCAGTCACCGATTTCAAGGCTCAGCGCTCCTGGGAGAGTCAATAGCAGTCGTCCTCTCCGTCCCCTTTCATTTTTCTTTCCCATCCCTTCAGGTAGCCTGCATTTTACTCGCGATATTCTCAAGAATACAAAGAAAACTTTCTGTATACGGGACGACTCTGGTGACTGAGAGCTTCCTAACAAGTTTCACACATGTTACTCTAGCTTTGTTCATACGAGTCGATATTTTGTTTTCTAATTTGATTTGAGGTTCGATAATCTCTTATCATGACCTTATCTTCCACCAAAATTTGTACATTCATCTGTATGGTTTTGATCACTTTTCTGCTGATTTCTTGAAATAACATTACATATTGCTGTTGGTTTTAATAAACTATATCTTGTCTTTAAAGTCCTTCCTAACAATATCTTTGCTTGAGATTCTCCAGTTGTACAATGTGTTGTTATGGGATAGTCTGATAAGAATCTGTTTAAAATTATGCTAAGATCACATGAGTCGTTCACCTTTAAATTTGCATTTGACCGTTAACCGTTTTTCCAAAATTTTCTGCTTGAAAAACCATTGTTTTTATGAACACTTTAAACTCTTCTGACGTAAACTACCTCCCATTGTCACTGACCATAAGATCAACTAATCCAAATCTTGTAAATAATTCTCTTCATTTCTCTATAGTGAATGATGATGTGAAGTTCTTAGTTGCGAATTCCAATACATTATAAAAATGAATCAACAACAACAAGTAAATACTGGGTACTAATATGACCTGCGTAGTCTACATGTATTCAGTGAATATATTGTTTAATCGATCTGACAATCTACCAGGCAAATGTATGCTAACATCTTTGTTTTGACTATTCCTAGATGAGATGAAAGAAATTCTTTCTCAACTTCAAAGGAACTATTAATCTGTATCCTCATAAGATACAATCATATTCAACTGACAATTCATGAGCCTTTGCTTTAAACACTGTGAAATCATCATCTTGTAATTTTGAAAACTTTCCGCTTTTGATGCGCGATGTTTTGATAAAATTAGATCACGATGACGAATACCAAAAAGAGTTGAAGGCTACAGTATTAGTTACTCTCGCGGAAACCATGAACGAGTCATCTCCCCTCGAAGAACTCATTGGTCGAGTTTCAGGAACCTATGTTTGCAGCAAGCTCAAGACAAATGGCATAAAGAACGAAAATTGCAACGAAATGAAGGATGCGTACCAAAAGGCTCCAAGCTGTGTACCCAGATGCCGATTCTCGATGACATTGGGCTTCTACGTGTAGGAGGTCGCCTCAATAATTCAGAGTTATCATATTCAGCCAAGCATCCCCTCATCTTGCCAAGGAAGCATCGCATATCTCACCTGATTTTGGAACACGAGCATCAACATAATCTACACCCAGGAGTTTCGGCATTTTTTGTCATCGTTCGTTAACGTTTCTGGATAATGGGAGCCAGAAATCTGATTCGTAAAGCTACTCACGACTGTCTAAGGTGCTTCAGACAGCGATCACATACCAGCAATCAACTAATGGCCGCACTACCGGCAGTGAGAGTTCGCCAAGCATTTCCTTTCGAAAAAAGGGATACATACAGGCTGTGATTATGCTGGCCCAATCATGATGAAGACACATAAAGGAAGGACCGCTCGAAAGGAAAAGGGATACATATGTCTCTTCGTATGCATGGCAACCTCAGCTTTACACTTGGAGCTGGCAACAGACCCTAGCACTGATACCTCTTTGGCTGCTCTTAGACGTTTCATTTAACGCGAGGCAAATGTGTGACATGTTCAGCGACAATGGACAAAATTTCGGGGGGGCAAAAAAAGTCTTAACGAAATGGGGAGGCAAATGGGAATCGGCTGTGAACTCTGTGAAGCTTCATTTACACCGAGTAATCGGCCACGCCGTTCTTACATTCGAGCAAATGCATACGTTGTTAACACAGGTAGAAGCGGTGATCAACTCACGGCCTCTTTGTGCCACTTCCGATACAGACGTTGGATATCTTTCGCCCACTCACATGCTGATCGGTCGTCCGTACACCACAGTGCCAGATGGAGATTTGGACCAAGTGCCGGCAAACCGATTGAAATACATTATCTAGTACACGGTCTTAAACTGAAATTTAAATTTGAATGTAAACGATCTTTAGTATTTTATTATTGTGATCTTTAAGTTGCATGGTCACACCTTTTTTGGCTGATGCAATATCAAGCGTATGGTGAAAATGAAAATGTATGTTGAGTTCAGTTAATTGCTTATTGGTTAACAGAAACCATCATAAAAAACGAACCAGCAGTGGTAATTTATGCATCATCAAGATGTATTCTGCTATTCGGGGGAAACAAATCAAAAGGGATAATTAACTATAAAGATTGGTTCAGAAGATCCCGAGATTAATTGAATTAATTATAGTAGTTGAATCCATAAAAATTTATGTAAAGTGAGGCAAGCTAAACATATTTTTTACTTAAAAGATTCGAACTTGTACCAAAGTTACTTGCAGCAATACTTCGTTGCATGATACTTTGAATTTTTTTTTTTTTTTTTATAATATTAACATGAATTAAAATATTTCTCTGTGAAAGATAAAAAAAAATTTTTGCACAAGAAAAAAAATTTATCAACAAATAATTTGTATAAATAAAAATTGAGTCAAAAGCTAAACTATTATCTATTATAATAAGGTGTTCCGGCCCAAAAGACGTATTTGGCCAAAAAGATCTGGGGAGCACTTATTTTAAAGGACGAAATGTTCCAGGTATATGAAAAACGGAACGTCTCCACCATGTTTCGGGCTTGAACTTTGCCCTAGGTGTAGGCTATGACTTCTTCAGAAGTAATATTTGGATCAAGCCTCGAAAAAAAATATGCTTTTTGGGTGTGGTTCGAAAACCACAACAGATATCGTATTAGTTAGGTCGGATACTGTCCCCAGGGGCAATGGGAAGAGACTCCACACTTGCCAAAGCCGGACTCCTAAGCGACATCAGTTGCTGTGAATTTGTTGAAACTGGTCTTGCTGGGATTATTGCAACTATATTTGCAACAGACCTTGATAAAATTTTGTGGAGTCATTAATATGCATATAAAACTAAGAAATACTAATTCTTATGAAAATAGCTCAGAAAACAACGAAGAGATCGAAAATTGCACAAATTGTTCCCTAACCAAGAAACGTTTGATATTTGGAAGGAAAAATTGGAAATCCATTATTGAGAAATTAGCTGCACTACAGAGAAAGCAACGTTGTTAAAGTAAATTGGAGCTGCCTACATAGTCAGAGTCACCGGCTTTTAAAACATACTAATAACTGTGTACGATTCTAATGACGCATTACACACTGTGTGCCATAATAGTTTCTGAAAGGAAAAGGTTTCATTCTTTTACAATGAAAATTAATCATTAGCTGAATGGTTTGATAGAGAATAACAACTTGCTTTTCACTGTAAATGTAAATGTATAACACAGTCGGATGCGTTAGCTCTGGATCGATTTGTCATTGGATTAACCGTCCCATCTATGAAAATATAAAATTAAAAGTTACAGTTGGATACCCCGCTTAGAAAAGTTATGATCATTGAAACGAAAAAGTCAACAGTAAAAGAATTACGACAGAAAATACACTTAGAAATACAAAGAAGCGGACAAGGGCAACAGAAACGTTGAAAAATACTCAAAGAGCAAAGGTTACCAGAGAGGTTTATGTACACATTGCGGATGGAGAAATCATTCAGTTATTGTAGTGACAGACTCCAATAAAATCCACCCTTGCTAAGAAGAAATTTCTGAAGATCATTTTTTGTATTCAACCTACGAAGATTAAAATCATTAGCGAACAACATTTATCAACTCAGACTGAATTTCCAGAAGTCTTTTTAACTTTAGCAAAGATAATTAAAAATAACAAATGAAAAAGAAAATAGCCAACTACGACAATTCATACAAGATTGGTGGATTTTAAAGCCAAGTGACTTTAAACTCCTGTTTAGAAGAGATATTTTCTGTACTGCAAGGAGGTGAATTGTACTCTAAATTGGACTAATCCAATGCGTACAATCAGTTGTTATAAGATGAAGAATCTCAAAACTTATACACATGGAGGAGCAGACTTATTGGTTTATTAAAAGTTAAACGATAACGTGAATCTAATTAGATGTCTGGCGCCAGTAGACCAAGCGGGTCGAAAATGAGTGATACGTCTGATAATACTTGTCTTTTTGAACTTTCTGTGCATTCGCTCAACCTTATACCATATGTGAAGATGTCAGACTTTGGTTCCCAATGTATTCCTAATACCTTGACGGAGGAGGCATCTCCAGTCACACTTGTCGCTGCTGCTTCTTCTAAATAACCGATTCCGTAGATATTGGACACCCATTGGAGAACCAGCGGCAAACTGCCACTTAATTCTTCCAATTCCCAAAACCTTTGGAGCGATGGATTTATTTCGATCGTTGATAACAGAGATGCTATATTTGATCCTTGTTTAGCTGCAATTGAGGTGACCACCCACCCGAATATTGTGGATATTGCAATTATGTTTATCTAATACCTTCTCTCCTGTGAATGTGGACCACACGTAGTCGCTACCCAACAAAATGTCTACATGCTTAGCGCTGGTTCAGCGGATCAGCCAGTTCTAACCCATCAAAAACTTTTAAAACAGCCGGGTCGACTTCATCCTTTGGCAATATAGTGGTTGTCTTACCTAGAACATGAGCTGAAACACAAACGTTTCTCCTTAGCAAATGAGTAACGGCTCTGGTCACGGCCGTAGGACACCCTACGGGTGCATTGCGACTCTGCATCAATTTTATCCAGTAGAAAATAGATCACCCAGCAGTCCCGATTAGTTTGGCCAAGTGCATCTAGGCCTCGTACAACTTTAGATGCCCCATCGGCAATCTTTCGTAGATCGGATACAACTGTCACCCTTGTTGATGGCAGACGACTAAAAGGCGAGTTAACGAGGTCGAGGTCGATCATAACGTTCCATTAGGCTTGCCCAAGCCGTCTCGTACGCTCCTGTTAACGGCCAATGATTTATTATACTTGCACCTCACCCTGTTGTGAATGGTACTCTCGTATAAATCCTTAAAGGCTGGCCACTACGCATAGTCGCCACCAAAAGGCTTGATGTGTAACTTGGGCAGCTGGACCTGTCCCCCTAACGCCGAAGAGGCAGCTCCACTTACTGGCATGCTGTAGTATATGCGACACTACATCGTTGACTCCCTCACTGGAGTCCACGACCTTAGTTGCTTTTACTGGGTTAACCAATCTTCCCAGTTCCTTTAAATGCAGTTGTGCAGTTAAGTACTTCATGGTCTCCGAAGTCACCCATGGGGTCGACGTACCCTTGCGATTCCTGAAAATCAAATATATCATCAGTGGACTGATTAAACTCCTTCCACACGGTGTCGAGTCTGGTCATCATAGTATCCACCACATAAGCTGTGCAGTTCTCAGGCGGATTCTCCGAAAGTGTCAGCAGCCGCGTGAGGCTGTACTGGGTGCGCGTTGCCTTTAGTTTTTCCAGGTAAATATTTACTTACGTTACTCAGGCCCAAAACGCGCTTAAACTACATAAATTTGGTCGAAAATATTGTTGAGTTTACATTATTTCTTGAACTTAGAGAACAAATATAGTTCAGAATACAATATTCGGCTGCCAGAGCAGCGGAATATTCCTTAATTTTATAATTTAGAGTAAAATATTTAGCTGCCAGGGCGGTCAAACAACGCACAAAATCTAGCTTTAGCACATTTTTTCACTTTTCAACACTGAAATCTCGAGTAGCTTAAGTAAATATTTACCTTTTTCCATCTTAAACTTGAGTAGAATTGCCTATCCCAACAAAATCCAAATCCGGCTCGAAGGACCAAATTGATGATGATGCATAAAATAAAATACAAAAGTTTATATTCAAATTTAAATTTAAGTTTAAGAATTCATCAACATTTCCTCAACACATCTTAAAAACAATAAATAATTGCCGGAAACCCCCTTAAAAGAGCTTATTTATTTTCCCTATACAAACGTTTTTAACAGTCAATTAAAAAATGTCCACTGTTCTCGCCACCGGGTGAACAGCAGTGAGCGGCGAAGAGCAGTGAGGAGTTTTTTGATCCTCGCATCTACGGTCACACCAGGAGGAGTGACTTGATTTTTCCCATGGTCATCGCCATTTAATCCAGTACGAGCATCCAACCCGAACACCCGTTCTTTCATTGCATTTTTTTTTCGATTGTAATTTTTTCCAACCCGAATCATTCTCGTGTGTGTCGGGACATCTTGTCACTTAAAGCAAATAAATCACCATTAATTTAAAACGAAGTTCTCGCACGTTTTAATTACATTACTCACGCACCAGACCCCTGAAGAAATTGGCACCCGCCAACCACTTGCGGCTTATTTGGATCCTTCCGCCCCTCCACAAACATCCACTATTGTTTTGATGTCGTTGTAGTGCTCTGTGATGTACCACGTGAATATTGTGTTTTGTTTAGTAACATAATAGAAATTCGAATAGAAATTTTCCTGCGGAGCCGTAATGCTATTAGACTACGGAACATCGCGAGTCAATTATCCGATAAACAAGGAGAAATTATACGAGAAGAGCGCCGCGTTAGTATTCAACGAAGCGAATTAATTCGTGCTTCTCACAAGAGCACAGAGGACGGCCTATGAAACGCCTAGGTTAGAAACGAGAAATCGTCTATCGTAAATATGAATATAGGATTAATCTTCAAAGTGCAAGAAAAAATGGTTCAAGAATTGATTTGATTCGAGCAGCCGTTCTACAGCTTGAAGCGATTAGTTTGGGCATTGTGGCTCATTGAAGTTTGCTGGTAAAACGACTGGCTTGTGCTGCCTTTGTGGTAAAGTAAAATCGTTATTATTGGTCCCGCCACAGGAGCCATTAATGATCCAACAATCGATAAAGTGGCAATTGTTATTCTTGGTGACGTTCAAATGACGCGTTTCAATACCCGCTGATATTCTGGCATGGTGACGATGAATATAACTTTAATATCAAAATAAAAAATGGTAAGATAAATAAATAAATTGCAATTTTTACCAAATTTGTTTCAGGTGTAAACATTAAGAATATTTTAAAAAAGCACACTCTCTCTATAGCCAATAAGACCACACGTACAATGTAGAAATAAAATAATTAAATCTGAAAATATATTAGCAATCCCAAGGGATTAATAACTAAAATTAAAGAGAGTTTACAAATCAGGTGCCCCTAAAGAAAGTATTTTATGAAATACACCGAGATTATTAAATTAAATAAAACCGCATTGTTTGAGTTGCTAGTGGCCAAGGAAGTACTTTGCGACATAGAAGCGTCAATTTACCGATTGCGAGCATTGGTAAAAGCAGTCATGTCAGAGAATCAGTCTGGAGAAAGTGATGTACCCAAAGAGCAGGCAGTCAGCACTGCAGTCTCTGCGAATATGTTTGCCGGACAACTTGTGGATGTTGGTCAGGAGCCTCTTATTGAGCAGCGCGGCTTAGGAAACAGTGAGCAGCCAAGTACACCGGATCAAGTGGGTGCTAACCAGTACATTAGTTTCGACATCCTTCAAGTTCATGTGGCTATTATATTCTTATCTGCTTAAGTTCTGCTCAAACTTCATAACACGTGTTTTTAGCTCGGTTGCCCAACGACCAACATTGAGCATCACTCGTATGTACTGAGTGATGCTCAATGATGCAGGAGGGATCTGCTAAAGCATACAAGACATACGAAAAGACCACATCCTGGAACGAGCTGAAGGATGTCTTTGTGAAGGTGTTTGGCCTTCAAATGACAAACCAAGAAATTGCTAACCAAATGCGAAAGTGCCCGATTGGCAAAGGAGTGTCACTCTTGCAGTATTTCATAATTATGTGAAATATGGCTCAGCAGTATAAGACACCCATGTGATCCAATACATTGTCAAGATCGAACCGGATTGTCCACACCACACGTCCACACGTCAGGCTTCAGACCGTGTGCAGGCCATTACGCCTGCTGCAAAGGAGAAGAGATGTTTCAATTGCCGCCAGATTGGTCACTTAATGTCTGACTGTCCACGCCCGGAGAGACCAAAAGGAAGTTGTTTTCGTTGCTTTAAAGTGTGCCAATAAATACCGGAATTGTCCAATGCGAACCCAGATCGCCGCCTGAGCTCTAGTGAAAACCCGGACACCGCTGATGATGAGTAATTTATTCAATTACTAAGTTTAAGAATATTTTGTAAAGGGTGATGCACCGATGAAAATTATATTTTGCACTATTAGATTCTAGAAGTCCATTAAGTCTCGCCAGTAGATGTATAAAAAGAAATCTGTATAAATCCTTCTGTGCATATATCCTATATATGCATCCTGCGCTCATTACCATTAGTAATAAAACAACCGATATGCATAATAATCGTAGTAACCCTAATATAAGCATGAATGCATCCGCGTTTTGATTGTGGCTAATAGAGCTGTAAACCGTTGATAGTGAATTTGGATTATGCGATGCGTGAGTGCTGAGATATTGGGAGTGATCATTACAATGACGGATTTTCAATTAATTACGGCTTGCCAAATTATATGATGAAAATATAAAGAAGTCCTAGAAGGAATCCGAGGAACCGTTAGTAAAACAGATAATGAGTTGTTAGCCAATAATGTAATCCCACCAAGTTATTCCCCATATGCGTCGTCCATTGTTTTAGTGCGTTGATTATAGAGGTTTAAATATGAAAAAATTGCACAAGGTGATTTTGATCCTTGCGATCCTTGTTAGTAAAGAGAAACTAGAATGCCATAATGGAACCTTGTATTAGTTTTTCAGAAAGTTTCGTTAAACCGTGTGAGTAGAGACCAATTTTGAAATTTCGTTGAACCTTGAGAAAAATCAATTTGAAAGAGATTTGATAGAACCGTGTGAACCCTCAGAGAAAAATGAGTTTAGTAGAGATTCGATTAGACAACTTGTAGTAGACAGTGAAATAAACCCTATCGAGATAAAACCCTGTGAAATAAACTCGTTTGAGATAAAACCGTGAGATAGACCCGTGTGCTCCTTTAGAGATAATTCGTTCAAAAAAAAATGTTGTTCAAAACCGTGCGAGCCAAACACGCTGTTCATTTAGAGAAAGAAGTTGGTTGAAACTATTTGAGAATACATTTTTAGGTGAAAGTTCTGTTGATCCGAGATTAAGTAGAACACAAGAGAGAATTTAGAAAGAGGCAATGATGTGAGATTCGAGTTATTTGATGGTATAGTGTAGTACCGGTAAAACTTCGTCGATGTTGTTGTTTGGTTGCGATCAGCGAGGCCCCCAGTAGACGAATTAAAGGAGTATCTTGGCGAGAAATTTAGTTCAGAAAATCCCTGTAACCTTCAGGACACTAGGCGAGAGTCAAGTGCGAAAATACAACTATCGCAGGAGCGCAATGAAGGAGGCTACGCCCTAAGACACCATTATCCTACAGTCAATGATTTTGTTGCCATTCGCAATGTTGATGTCACTCCCGGATCGTGCAGGGTGTTCGCTCCTATGAATAGTGGTCTTTATATTGACGATTGTTAACTCAAACTCAACTTGCCGTACAAAGGTATCTTATCATGCGTGTGATAAAACTATGAGTTTCTGTTTGTAATACATTTTTGATAAGCAGTATTTGTATATGTTATTTTATGTATAATCGAGGTCGATCAAATGTCAGGATTGGCCGAATGTAAACGTTAAGATTGGCCGAATGTAAACATTAAGAATATTTTAAACAGGCCCGCTCATCTCCTTAGCTAATTATTTCCCCGATAACCGAATTTGGTCACACTAAAAGGGTATTATATAATAAGGCGGGGTACGGGCACACTCTCTCTCGAAATATAGCCAATAAGACCACACGTGCAATGTAGAAATAAAATAATTAAATCTGAAAATATATTAGCAATCCCAAGGGATTAATAACTAAAACTAAAGAGAGTTTACAGAGTTGATGAATTACGAATTACTACCCATATCGTTTGCTGATTCGTAAAAATTGACAATTATTACAATTATTACTTCAACAATATTGCGTTGACATGTCGAAAAAATACGTAGCACTTTTATTTTGTTGAATAAAGCTAAAGTGCGTTCGGAAGTTCATATTCATTTCAGAAAATGTTGGTCGAAAGACTATTTTACCGGCGACATACACAAGTATTTGAAACTCCTTGGATGTGACGAGTTTACAACTGGCTCTGTAGTCCTAATGCTTAGAAATTTAAACCAACCAAAACTGTGCAGTGGAAAGCGTTTGTTGATAAGAAAACTGATGACCAAAGTGATTCACGCGTCAATAGTTAAAGAAAAATTTAAAGATGAGGAAAATCTTATTCCAAGGATTCCGATAATCCCAACGGATATGCCCTCTGACTTTAAATAAATTCAATTTCGTTTAATTTTTCAAATAAAAAGCGAAAAAGAAATTTTTTCTTCAACCCCAAACGATATGTTAATATCGAAGCCGTTAGGTGGAGAAACGAAGTTCGCCGGGTTTGAGTTAAAAATAAATTCATACAATTGAAAACCATTTCGAAATAAAATTTCGAATATAAAGCATTCGCACACGAAAAAAATAACAGTATCGAAGAAAGAAACAAATTTAGACTCGATCACTTCAATTCAGAAGAAGTAGAAAAGTTAAAGAAAATAGTGCATGAACTTAGCGATATCCAGATAGGAAAGGTGAAAATTTGACCTTCACTTTTACAATAAAGCATAACATCAGAACCAAGCACCAGGACCCAATATACAAACCCATACAAATACAAGTAATCTTTGACGAAGAAGTCAATAAACAGATTAATGAAATGATAGAACAGGGAATCATTCAAAATCGAAATCGAATTGTTCTCCAATCTCGATCGTACCTAAAAAATTATCGATCGAGAAAGAATGAATGGATCCAAATGGATCCTTAATCAATCGAAAAAACCGAATTCTCCACTAAACATGGTCATTACGAGTACACACGAATGCCATTTGGGCTAAAAAATGCACCAGCAACGTTTTAAAGATATATGAACAATTTATTGGACAATTTATAAGATCTAATCTATAAAGATTGTTTAGTCTATTTTGATGATATAATTGTTTATTGCACCTCATTAGAAGAACATTTGGCATTACTAAAAAGAGTCTTTGCTGAACTACAAAATGCTTATCTATAACTACAATTAGATAAATGCGAATTCTTGAAAAAGGAAACTGAATTTGTAGGTCACATCATAACCACAGAAGGCATCAAAACAAACCCAGATAAAGTCAAAGAAATTCTAAAATTTCCGATCCCTAAAACCCCAAAAGAAATAAAATCATTCTTAGGATTATGCGGATTCTCCCGGAAATTCATACCAAACTTTGCACATATTGCAAAACCTCTAACCTTATCTATCGTATGGGCAACCAAGTATTTTAGGCCATACTTCTTCGGTAGACATTTTAAAATACTAAGTGATCCCTAAACCCCTTGTCTGGTTGGACAACATGAAAGAACCTGACATGAAATTACAGAGATGGAAGATAAAATTTAAAATTCGATTGTAAAATAAAATACTTACCAGGAAAAGAGAATTATGTAGCAGACGCCCTTTCCATAAGAATAAAAAATAGACGAAAATCTTTTAGGTGAAGGAACAAGTAGTTCTAGAGCTACAGTACAGTGCTCAAGAAGATAACGAAAACCTAATAGCCATTTCAGAAAAACCTCTGAATTTCTACAACCGTCAAATAGATTTCATTAAATGCAACGAAAATAAAATCAACGTTAAGAACCACTTACAAATTAATACATTCCAACTTATGCAGAATTCAATCAAATTATTCTAAAAAACCATAAATCTTTACTTCATCCAGATATCACACTAAAACTCAAAACTGGTTTAAAGAGAAATACTATTAACCAGACTATCAAAAACTAATTCCAAACTTCATTAATGAATGCCATATATGCAATTTATCAAAATCAGAAAATCGAAACATTAAGTTAACCTTTAAAACAACCCCAGACAGATTAACCCCAGAGATATTTAACGCTAGAGAAAAATACGTGATTGATTTCTATTTAGATAAGGAATCAGCTTTTATTTGTTTGGCACTTCAAAATTTGTTACAATCGGAAAACTTTAAAATAGTATAACATCGAGAACAAATTGAGTTTCAGATGTGTAACGAAAAACTAAAAATTATTAACGCAGAATCTAATATAGAAGACAAACTAAATTTGAAACTATCCTTGATATACAAAATGAATCCCATTCGTGAATTCAAAACAGGAACCATGGATTTACCCTCAGATTTCAAATATCATTATTTAACTGTAAATTTCACCAACTAACGAAAAACTTACAACTTGGTAGAGCAGTCAGAACCGTAAGAACAAAGTCCATATTCAGAATTTAGAGGAAAAATTAAATCGCGAAATGAACGGTATAAAATAAAGAGGAATAAGCGAGGACTTACAAACATAATAGGTACAGCACATAATTATCTTTTCGGCACTTTAGAACAAAACGATAAAGAAGACCTTGAACAAAAAATTGATAGTCTATAGCAAATAGTGCCCAAAATAATGAACTTAATCATATCAATAAAGCAGTCAACAAAGATATAGAACTCCTAAATAACCTTACTCTTAAACATGATGCAGACAAAAAATTAAATATACTAATGTTCAACTTGGAGCATTTTACGGAATACATAGACATAGAACTAGGAATGCAGTTAACAAGATTGGGAATATTTAATCCAAAACTTTTAAACCATCAAGAAATATTTAACATGAATACAGAAAAACTTTTAAGATACCAATGAAATATTCATTATTTATCTAAAACATCACTTCAAGATTATATTCTATCCTGACACATTACAAGATTACACCTAAAACATTTATGTCACCAATAATGTAACGAAACTAGAACCAATCTCTTATATCAAAATTAAATAAATCATTTCTGAAAAGCATCTTATAACAAAATATTCAACATAATAGACTATTATGTTCCCTTGTGGTAGTTACCAAAACATTTATTGTTACACTAATAAGTTTAGCCCTATATCTTATCTATTAATTTAAGTCAATATCAAAAAAATAATAATTATTACACAAATTACGAATGAAAGTTTTGTACAACCAAGTGACTCAGCTTTTGACATTCCCGTTTTACATGAACTGAAACCATACGAAGAATTTTCACTTGCAACACCGCAAGCACTTCCAAATCTTTACCCTGTATTTCCTGCTTGAGTTCAGGATATTTTCTTCGTGTTGGGAGAGTAATATATCCGCATCTGCATCCACCCACACCACTTAATTTCCAGAAAATCTTACAAGTGTGAGAACAGTTATTGGGCGAAATTAGCAACGAAACTAAACAAAAACTTTGTAAACAAATGCTTCCCTAGAATATCTTGCAAGTATAAGAACGCTAAATAGGCGAAATCAATAACGAAACTAAACAAAATCTTTATAAGCAAATGTGTCTCCAAAAAATCTTTCAAGTTTGAGATCGCTTAGTAGGCAAAACCAATATTAAGATCCCTTGTCATTTATTCAAAAGCTCAAACTACTAACATCAAAAGCTCTCTAACCGAATTTTAAACATATTGGTATGAATAATCATAAATTAGTTTTTAAGAGCCGTCCTTTCAATAAAGATCGTTTTTTTGAGTTCCACCAATCTAAATTTTTATACCCTTGCAAAAAGGGAATATTAATTTTGGTCAAAAGTGTGCAACGCATAGAAGGAAGCATTTCCGACCATATAAAGTATATATACTCTTGAACAGCACGACGAGACGAGTTCAAATAGCCATATCCGTCCGTCCCTCCGTCCGTGACTTTTCTTAATAACTTCGTTATTTTCTGAGCTATTATCCTGAAATTTAATATTGTTAAGTTAATTACACATATAAACGACTATGCAAAATTTGATCAAGATTGGAGGACTTTATCATATAGCTCCCATAGGAACGATCTTTCGAAAACAGTGACTTTTGTCAATAACTTCGTTACTTTTGCCGCGATTGCTTTCAAATTAAACATTTGTTAGTTTAATATATCTGTTAATGACTGTGCCAAATTTGATAAGGATCGGGTAGCTATATAGCAGTGACATATACAGTCATATACAGTGACTTTGATCAATATCTTCGTTATTGCCCCGGGTCCTCTGGTTTTAATTTATAAAAGAAATGGAATTATAACTACATATATGCTCATAAATATAATTCACATAAGCACTTAATCGCAAGCGTAACATAAGCTAGGTCTAAGCCAGCGTATGAGCGCTGAGCCAGAATGATGCAAGATCCCCAAACATATGTATATATGTACTAGCTCTTTTGTAGCTGCTGCCGGACTGGTTACTAAGTTGGCTTCTACTGGATTCTTGCTGTATTTGGTATATTAGCATAAGTCATCTCACAGATATTATCATTGCTGTTAGTTTATGGGAAATTTCCGTCACAAATGATGAGAGTACTGATATATATTATTAAATAAAGTATTAGGTACACTGACTGTTGACACGAGCCGTTACCGGTTGATTACTGATCAAGGACAGATGTCTATAAAGAAGTGGTATTTTTCACTTATATTAAATTTAGTATCAACAAGAGCATATAAATCCATATAAGATCAAGCTGACACAAGAACTGAAGCCGTTTCACCATTTGAAGCGACGTCGATTCGCAAATTGGGCTGAAGATCAACTCGAAAATGATCCAGATTTTTTTCCAAAAAATCATTGTGAACAAGCAAAATATGCGTTATTGGGCAGAAAGCAATCCACACGTAATTCATGGGGCACCGTTGCATTCCGAAAAAATCACTGTTTCACACAGCAAACATTAAGCGACGAAACAAACAATACACATAGCGCTCATCTGCGATAACAGCTTACGCAAACCAAAGCAAAAGCTAAATGCAATATGCAAATAAAAAAGAAGAAACAAAAAAAAAAACATATCAAAGAAGCTAACATCGGCTATGCCGAAGTTTATATACCCTTGCAGTTCTTGGTAATAATAATTTACATGTTTGTTTTCTGCAACTGAATTCATCAATAAACAAACAAAACAATTTTACTCTCTATTTTACAATCTGTTCTTCTTCTCTAATTCCCAAAGCAAAGCAACGCACGCATACACATACAGTTTATGTAGCATTGCGTCTGTGTGTGTATGCATGTACTCTTTTGATGACGAAAGACGTAGTAGACAGCAAGCAGCGCTGCCGGCAGAGCTGGGAGCAGAGCCGATTATTATAATGACTATAACTTGTGTTATATTTATCCGATCACATTCAAATTTTGGGATCTGGGGTTTTATATCCAATATTATCACTGTTGAGTTTGGCGCTAAGGTTCGATGTTTTAGCGGGCCCACAAGAAAACACTCCACTTTTCACGTGATACTTCATTTATTTCTTCCACGTGTATTTCTTATGCTAATGGGTGTGTGTATGGTGGCTGCGTCGGGTCTGCTGGGCAGTTAGCGAATTTCGGCGACAATATTCCCCCCCCAGTAAAGCTGCTCTCTTCAGGGGGTTGCTTTGCTCCAAAACAGCCGACGTCTAATATAGCTACTTTAGCCACGGGCCGTTGAAGAGTCCCGTTGGCAGTTCTGATGATCACTCGACGCACCTGGTTGTCTTTGGCCAGGATTGTTTGCTCGACTATACCTTTTGGCCATCTATTTCGGGGCAGAGTGTCGTCCAATATTACAACGACGTCTCCAGCTGCTATTGGTGGTCTCTTCGTAAACCATTTCCCTCGCCTGGCTAAATCTGGAACGTATTCGCGTACCCATCGTCGCCAGAATTGATCGGCGAATTCTTGTACAGCTTGCCACATGTGCTGTACGGTATGTGTGGTTTCGAAGACTCGTTTATAGAAGCTTGCTGATCCTAGTAGTAGATGGTTAGGGGTGATAGCCTCGTCGTCTTTGCTGTCCAGAGAGACAAAAGTAAGCGGACTGGAATTTAGGATGAATTCCACTTCCCAGAGTGCGCTTTGTAGGCCCTCGCTGGTGAATTTTCTCGCTGGGCAGATTGCGTAGAGTACAGTCTTGACGGAACGAACAAGTCGCTCCCATGCTCATCCCATATGAGGCGCGGCTGGTGGATTAAATTTCCATTTGATGTCATCGAACGCCGGTTGCACGGCGTTGAAGTTGATCGTCTGCGCTTTGTCACAGATAATCTTTTCAGCAGCTTTGAAGTTAGTGCCATTGTCGCTGTAAATTTCTTTCGGGGTCCCGCGCCGATTGATGAAGTTTCGGATGCACATTATGCACGATGCAGTGTCCAAAGAGCACGCCAGTTCTATATGCACTGCCCGTATGGTTAGGCAGGTGAAAATAACGCCCCATCTTTTTTCGCTTCGCCGTGCTACAGCAACCAAGAAGGGCCCGAAGTAGTCGATACCGACGTAAGTGAAGGGACGTTGGTAGGCAACCAGCCTGGCGATGGTCAAGGGAGCCATTTGCGGAGGAACAGGCATGGCGCTCTCATTTTTACAGCGTTGGCAAGACTTCCGCATGCCTTTGTATATGACTCGTAGGCGTAGTATGTAAAACATGCCTCGAATCCTGTTAATACACGTCTCATGGGATGTGTGGTGCATTTCCTGATGATACCAGTTCACTATGAGCCGAGTAATGTGGTGCCCATATGGGAGCAGTATTTGGTTTTGGCCGTTTATGTTTTCTGCTCGCCCTCGGGTACGTAGGAGCTGGTTTTCATCTAGAAAGATATTCAAACATATGAATTTAGAATTTGTTTTTAAAGGTTTACCTCTCGTTAAGTTGCGAATTTCTGGGTTGAATTCAGATGACTGCGCATGCCGCAGTAGGATTGTGGGTGCCTGCTGAATCATCTCGTAAGACACCTCTGTAGGTGGCGATGCCTTCTTTTGTTTCGCTTTCAGTTTCTAATTTCTTTCAGCAAATAGCCAAGTTTTATATTTATTGGCGTTGTTTGTTTTAGTAGCAAGATCTGCAGGGTTAAGGTTGGTTGGAACCCAATTCCATTGGCTAACGTTTGTGAATTCCAGTATTTCGCCCACGCGGTGCATGACGAATTGCTGAAACTTTCGTGGATCCATACGAAGCCATTTGAGAACAGTCTTTGATTTGGACCAATAACAACTCGAGTTAATTGACAAACTTGGATTGCGTTGGATTCGGTTACTCAGCTTTGCTCCAATAACAGCGGCCTGCAGTTCCATCCTTGGTATAGATAGTGGACTCAACGGTGCCACTTTCGCCTTGGAGGCCACGAAGCTGAGGTAGGTTCCTTCCCCCTGGCGTATCCGAAGGTAGCAGACTGCTGCCTATGCCAATTCGCTGGCGTCAACGAACGTGTGTAACTGGACATCATGGATTTGATCGCTGCTGTTGAAATAACATCTCGGGATGGTCAATCCAGCGATTGTTGTAAGGATCCGTTTCCATCGTATCCATTTGGGTAACAATGCGTCGGGCAAACCAGTATCCCAGCCAATGCCGCTTCTCCAGACTTCTTGCAGTACGACTTTCAGCTCTATTGTAAAGCATGAGATTAAGCCGAGTGGGTCGTACATTGACATAAGTGCTTGCAAGAGCTCGCGGTTGGTGTTTTGTCGCTGTCTAAAACGTTGCGAATGAATGTGAATACGTCGGAGTTCGGCATCCAATATAAGCCGAGTACCTTTTCTGTTGCGGTAATTTCGACAGCTTCGGGGAGTAGCACATCTCTCTTTAGTATTCGTAGGACCTCCTTTGAGTTCGAAGACCAATTGCGTATGTGGAAACCACCTGCTGCATGGATGTCTCTGACTTGAGTTGCGATGTTTCCGACTTCCACGTAGTTGTCGCCGCTGTATATAAAATCATCCACGTAGTGGTAGTCCTTCATGTCTTGTGCTGCTTGAGGGTACTGTTGGCAGAATCGATCTGCATTTTTGTCACGAATAAAGTGTGCAATGCAGGGTGCGCAATTGATTCCGAAAGTAAGCGCTTCCATAACATAGACGTTAGGCTCTTGCCTCTCGGACTTGCTGTCGAACCACAGAAACCTTTGCGCATGGGTGTCTGCTGGTCTCACTCGGATCAGGTGGAACATCTCGGCGATATCGCCACAGATCGCCACTCGTCCCACTCGGAATGAGAGTAAGAGGTCAAACAGGGAGTTTAGGAGATCTGGACCACTCCAGATGTAGTCATTCAGGGCCTTGCCGCCGGATTGGGCGGCTGCATCCCATACAAGCCGGACCTTCTCTGGTTTTTTTGGATTTTTAGTTATGAAAGTTGGTAGATACCATGTCCGTCTGTTTGGTGCAGCTATTTCCTCCGGCGTCAGCATGCGAGCATAGCCCTTTTCGACGAGGTTTTCGATTTGCTTGGTGATTTGCTCCTTCAAATGTGGTTGTCGGGAAAATTGCTTTTGTAGGCATTTAAGCTGTTTTAGTGACCTCGTACCTGCCATTCTTCAAGACGGTAGTAGATTCAAGTCTGGTTAGAGCTTGAGTTTCTTCTGGTGATGATAGCGGTTTGGCTGTGGTAGCGTCTAATGAGAACGCTTGTTTGATGATCTCATGCAGCTTGGCGTCTGCTTCTCGGCATCCACACATGTGAACGCTGACATTAGCTCTAGTGGCCCTTGATGGCGTGGAGCTTTGTAGTGCCCATCCCAGTCGCGTCTTTGACGCTATTGGTTGGTGCCATGCCCCCTCTTTGATTTTAAGGGGTACGGCGAGGTTCCAGTTATTTGTGCCGATTAGGATGCTTGGCGTGCGTTGGTGTATGATGCTATCGGTAGTCCCGCTAGGTGGGGAAATTCTTTGGCGAGAGCCCCGGATGCCGCAAACCTTTTCACGTTGGCACTTTTGGTGATGACGGTTTAGGCATTGTTGGCAGAGCTTGTGATTTTCAGAAAAGACATCTTTCGTTGATGTGGCGTGGCTTTGAACGATGGGCAGCTGTGTATTTTGTGCCCAGGTTCGTTACATACGACGCACATAATTTCCTTGACCTGCTCTTTAGGTGCCTCTGTGTGATGATTTAGGCTTCCGCTCTTCTTATGGTAAAGCGGCGATGTTACCTGGCTTGCTGCTTCAGCTATGTCATAGATCCATTTGCTAAAAGATTCCATTGATGGTACCTTGGTGTCTTTGGGAAACATTGCTCACTGCAGCTTCAATTGTGTTGGGAGTTTCTCTAGTAGCTCTTGTACGAGCATTGGGTTTTGCATGTAACCTGTGAGTGCACATGCTTCCATCGTTGAGTAGATGTTTCGTACACACAGTGCGTATTCGATAAGTGGTTCAAGCTTATCTTTTATTGCAAGTAGTTGCCGCGTTTTTTCCAGTAAGTTGTGCAAAATATGCTATGGCCACATACGTAATGTTTGTATGATTTCAGGGACCAATGCTGGTAAAAGGAGTTTGGATTGAACTAACTCACGTGCTTTTCCCTTTAGGCTATCTTGCAGCCGCATAAGATTTTCTGCATTCGGATATCCAGCGATTTCCCTACTTGTCTGAAAACTACTGTAGAATAGAGGCCAGTTCTGAGGATTGCCATCAAATGTTGCAAGCTCTTTCGGTATCGCTTGACGGGCTGCAAGTTGTGCCGCGCTTGGTATTGCTGTGTTTAGGTCTATGTCCATTCGCACTTTACTTTCTGGATAGTACGATGCAGCCCTGTTTGAGTATTTGTGAAATTCCAGGGCGCCATCGGCCTAGCACTTAGGTGCGGTTGTTCGCGTGTCGTAGCACGCGTGTTGTTTGAAGTTAGGAACGGCAGCTGCGGTGCCTCGTGATCGTAATGCCACGTGTCACGCACAGCTGAGTTTGTGACCATCGCTTTTTGTTTGGCAGAAGTAAAAATAAAAATAGCCGTTCTAGCTGTGTCCGGGAATATTTTTGGCGGGCATATTCCAAAGTCCCGATCCGGTTCTGGTAGCGGCCCCGTTGGTTTTGCTGGTGACGAAGTAGCCTGAGGTTCGCCTGCTCGTGTGGTATTTCAGAGGTTCTGCAGGGCGTTGCTCAATATGGTTGTGATGACTTCCGATGACACGTTGACGCAGTCGCAGTTCCAGCTGTTCTCAGATTTCTCGTCTATTACTCCAACGCAGTCGAAATGATACCAGGAACAGCATCGGCGATTAACTTATAGAATTGTTGAGTTTGGCGCTAAGGTTCGATGTTTTAGCGGGCCCACAAGAAAACACTCCACTTTTCACGTGATACTTCATTTATTTCTTCCACGTGATTTCTTATGCTAATGGGTGTGTGTATGGTGTGTGTGCCGTATGCGAGTCGTTATTATGCTGCTATGGTTGTAAGCGAGCCGCTATAAGTTAATCGCCCTTACTCGCGGTTGTAACCAAACTGTTCTGTCCGCCGCTTAGTAACAAGCATAGAACCTAACATGTAAGCTTAAAGCGCAAGATGCAACGGTTAATTTCCCAGCACGTAGGCTGGCGCTTAAGAATAAGTATGAAAATGAAAGAGAATGAATGATATGGGTTAACCCATTGGTGGCTGCGTCGGGTCTGCTGGGCAGTTAGCGAATTTCGGCGGCAACAATCACATATGTAAATTTCATAGCATACTCCAATTTTTATGAACATGTTTCTTCTAGTTCTTCTAGAGCTATATGATATAGTGATCCGATCCTGATGGTTTTCATACTTTATTTTTCCCGGGTAATAAAAAAACCCGAAAAAAAATTTCATGTACTCTGTTGATGACGAACGACGTAGTAAGTAGACAGCAAGCAGCGCTGCCGGCAGAACTGGGAGAAGAGCCGATTATTATATTGACTGTAACTTGTGTTATATTTATCCGATCACATTCAAATTTTGGGATCTGGGGTTTTATATCCAATATTATCACATATGTAAATTTCATAGCATACTCCAATTTTTATGAACATGTTTCTTCTAGTTCTTCTAGAGCTATATAATATAGTGATCCGATCCCGATGGTTTTCATACTTTATTTTTCCCGGGTAATAAAAAACCCCGAAAAAAATTTGAGACCGATAGCTCTTAAGACGGCTGAGTAAAACGCATACGCACAGGCGGACGGACAGACGGACAAACGGACATGGCTATATCAACTCAGCTTCTCATGCTGATCAAGAATATATAGTCATATATCCGACTCCAATACCCAATAACATATAAATATTTCGGCCCCTAAAATTCATAACGTTAAAGTAAACATCCGTTTTTATAAACAATTGTCCCCTCAAAATCAAAGCGTATGAACGCTAATCCATAAAAATTAACATAAACAATCGAACACTTGAAGTAATAATTGTCCCCCTCAAAACCAAAGCGTATGAACGCTAATCCATAAAAACTAACATAAACAATTGAACACTTGAAATAATAATTGTCCCCCTAACAACCAAAGGCGTGCGAACGCTAACTCAGCACTTAAAATCGGACCAATCAAATCATCGAAGTATCAACCACGCCACCAAAGGGCTCCCAAATTTAGCTATAAATATAACCATAAGACATTTTGTAATTAGTTCTAAGTTTTCTTTCAAATAATAAAGTACGTTACTTAACTCACGAAAAATATCTTTTTTTTCCTTATCGAGAAAATCGAATATTTAATTGGCGCAGTCGTAGGATTGGAAAAAAAAGTTATTCTATCCGTGTTACATATAGAATTGTTATCCGTGTGTTACATAGAATTGGTGAATAACTATTGTAGTGAACTGTTATTCTATCCGTGCGACGCGTAGAATTGTTATCTGTGCGTTACATAGAATTAGTGAATAATCACTATAAAATAAATTTCCGATCCGACATCAAGAATTTACGGGTAGTGCTCAAAAGTCTACAACAGTGAAAAATATTTTCTGCCAACTGTGCGCGGAAGTATCAACTGTGTGTTGCAACCAAAGGAAAAAATATTTACGCCAACTGTGCGCGAAAATATTAACTGTGTGTTACAACTATTAAATCCAATTGAGGAACAAAAACCGCCAACTTGTGTGCGAACAAAAAAACCAAAATCCAAAATAAAACATAACCAAAACCCAGAAAATTAACAAAACAAAACACCACAAAAAACCCAGAAGATCAACAAAACAACACATCACTAAAACCCAGAAAAAAAAAAAAACAAAACAACACATCACTAAAACCCAGAAAAAAAAAACCAAAACAAACCATCACTAAAACACCGGAAAAAAAACCAAAACAAACCATCACTAAAACCCAGAAAAATCAAAAATTTAAAAGATATAAAATGGCTGTAGAACTCACCGAAGCCCACCTCAACCAAGCACTGTCTTCATTAAGACAGGTGGCAAATTACGATGGAGCTCCAGAAAATCTGACGTCGTTTATAAGGAGAATAGATTTTATTATGCACCTATATCCAACCAATGATATAAGGCAGCATAACATACTGTTCAGTGCAATCGAGATGCAGCTCACCGGAGAAGCACAACGACTCTCACCAATTGGACAATCTAACACCTGGCCGGAACTAAGGACACTCCTTATCAACGAATTAAAAACGCAGACCCCTGTGAGGAACTTCTGCGACGCCTCTACAACACCAGCTACGCAGGAAATCTTCGTAAGTTTGTAACCGAATTAGAAGATAAGTCTTACATTATAACAAACAAATTAAGTCTAGAAAACGATGCGAATAACACCGCGCTCTATACAAACGCGTTAAATAACACCATAAAAGACGTAATAAATAAAAAATTACCCGATAGATTATTCATGACGTTAGCTAGATACGATATAACCACAGTCAGTAAATTGAAGCAAGTAGCTCAAAGAGAAGGGTTATACGAAAATAGTATAACAGAAATAAGAAAATCAAATCAAAGCCAAAATCAGATTCAAAAAGGTGGAAAAACTTTTGTACCCAATAGTACAATTCCGTCTCAAACAAAACAATCAGATACAATACCAAACCAAAAACTATTCCAAGAATTTCAACAAAAATTAAATATTGACAGGGCTCAAAATCCAATGAATAATCAACAGCAAAACAACTATTCAAAGAATAATGTAGCAAACCAGCCTACAAAAAGGCAAAGAGAAAGTAATAGTCGAATTAGCAAAATGGATACATCGAAAATTTTCATCAGAATGCCTCGGATCAATCGGAAGAAGAGATAGAGACAAGTCCTTCATCAGAATAATGATGAACAATAAACCTTTGAGATGTGTAGTCGACTCAGGCTCTTCAATCAATATAATGTCCGAAAACTTTTTTAATTTCAAAACCTATTTAGGAGATTCCAAAATTCACATGATTGAAGGAGCAGTAGAACTAAAAGAAATTATTTTCCTTGCACCCAGCAAACTTTGTCTGACAGAACAAAAATTTTATATCCATAAATTTTCAAATAAATACGACATGTTGATAGGCAGAACTTTCCTAAAAGCCTGCAAAGCACAAATAAATTATGAAGAAGAATACGCAAAATTAGGAAACTATACATTTTATTTTAGAGATGTTGAAGAAATAGAA
The DNA here is from genome assembly GCF_018902025.1 of Drosophila willistoni. NCBI lineage: Eukaryota > Metazoa > Arthropoda > Insecta > Diptera > Drosophilidae > Drosophila > Drosophila willistoni. Next base: position 3,623 of record NW_025814518.1, on the reverse strand, counting down.
GAAGAACAAAACATAGAAGTTTTGGACCCACCCACAGAAAGGACCCGGAAACAAATTTTGCGATTGAAAACGAAATAATAGAAAGCAATGAGTATAGACTCGACCATTTAAACAACGAAGAAACTCAAAACTAAAAAGGTCTTGTACGAATTCAGTGACATTCAGTATCGCGAAGGTGAAAATTTGACTTTCACGAGTACAATAAAGCACTCTATTCATACAAAACATGAGGACCCAATCTATAAACGACCATACAAATATCCCCAAACATTTGATATGGAAGTCAACAAACAAATAAATGAAATGATTGAACAGGGTATCATCGAAATCGAATTCCCCCTACTGTTCACCCATTTGGATCGTCCCAAAAAAAGGAGATGCTTCCAAGAAACAAAAATTCAGATTAGTCATTGACTATCGAAATCTAAATGAAGTCACAATAGACGACAAATTTCCAATCCCAGTTATGGACGAAATTCTCGACAAACTAGGAAAATGCCAATACTTTACCACCATGATTTAGCTAAGGGATTTCATCAAATTCAAATGGATCCTGAATCTATTGCAAAAACAGCTTTTTCAACTAAACATGGCCATTACGAATACACACGTATGCCATTTGGTCTTAAAAATGCCCCGGCAACATTCCAAAGATGCATGAATAATCTTTTGGAAGACCTTATTTATAAGGATTGCCTTGTTTATCTGGATGACATCATTGTGTACTCCACTTCATTGGAGGAACACATACTATCACTCAGAAAGGTATTTAACAAACTAAGAGAAGCTAATCTTAAACTCCAACTTGACAAATGCGAATTTATGAAAAAGGAAACTGCATTCCTTGGTCATATAATAACAACAGAAGGTATAAAACCTAACCCAGATAAAGTCAAAGCAATTCAAAATTTTCCGATACCCAAAACTCCAAAAGAAATTAAATCATTCTTAGGATTATGCGGATCTTCAGGAAATTTATACCCAACTTTGCACATATTGCAAAACCTTTAACTCTAGGATTAAGAAAGGAGCTAAAATAAATATAAACGACCCAAATTATATTTCATCCTTTGTGTTCACGCCACCGGGTGAACAGCAGTGAGCGGCGAAGAGCAGTGAAGAGTGAGGAGGGTTTTTTGATCCTCGGCATCTACGGTCACACCAGGAGGGGTGACTGGGTTTTTCCAATGGGCATCGCCATTATTCCGAATCGAGATTTTCACCCGAACACCCGTTCTCTTGCATTTTTTACGATTTGTTAATCACTTTCAACCCGAACCATCTCCGTGTGTGCCGGTTACCTGTGAATATTATATAAATAATAAAACCTACGTTTATTTAACCGAAGTTTTCGTGCGTTTTAATTCACCACTCGCTCACCACAACTGAAGAAATTGGCACCCGCCAACTCCTTGTATTTCATTTGGATCCTTCCGCCCCCCACGAACATTGGTCCTTCGAGCCGGATATCCTTCCGCTCCTCCAGCTTGCATCGGCGGAATTCCTGATAAGTACAAAAATTTCATTATTCATTCATTTCCATACTACTAAAAGTGTGAGGTTTTCCCGCTTCTCCATAGCGACCTACACACTTTTACATATTGTATGTATGTACATACCTGACCTGTTCCAAGGTTACATGGTAGTTCCTAATCTTAGCGTGATTGTCCAACGTTCTCGTTTTACATTCCACGATTATCCATTTTTATTTATGTTTTTTTTTTTTTCCTCGCACTTGTCCAAATCCACCTCTTTTTTTCATATGCATTCACATGTACATGTATGTAATTTCCACAGCTGTTTGCCAAATCCGCGTAAAAGTTTAAAAAACAAAAAATTATTAAGTGTTATAAAAAATAGGGAAGAATAATAATCAAGTGTTCACCGCGTTTTCTTATGTGTTGAAATAATTATTTTAATGCCAAACTAATTGCCGCACTCGCGTATCTACGTACATACATACATACATACATCGTCACCTGTTGATGTACGCGCATATGTACCTATCCATATATATATAATCCCTTCGCACATTTACCACGACACAAAAGGCAGAAAAAAAAAATATTCTTTTTAAATAGCACTTAACGTATGCATCGCGATTTCTTGCGCGTTCGAATTCGGTGCGAAATTAAATTCCTCACGCGCGTCTTTGGATACCGGTGCACTTGCTTACATACGTACATACATATATGCTTACATAGTCATACATTGCACATACATATGTACATATCCACAACATATAATACATTTCGGTGTCGCGCATATGATACTTACACAATTCCACATCCAATTAAATTACAATTACTTACGTTTTTTTTTGTTGTTGTGAAAACGCTGTGCATACATCTATATACTCACCTGTGTACTTATGCATGTACGTACATACATAGATCAAAGCATCTGTCCATATGCATTGACGGTTTGTTTGGTTTGCGCACAACACTCGCGGTGCGTAAAGCGTTCTTATTGTTCTTGGTTTTTCCGCACACCACAAAAAATTATTAACTAATAAACAACAAAATCAAAAACCAAATAAATAAAGCGGCCGCAGCTGTTTTCGAGTAAGTGGTGACACGTGAGTCGAGTCGTGATATCGATAGGCGGCTCAAGCGCGCAAGTTCAAATCAATTTTTCCGATTCCTTTTTTCGACTAATTATATATCCGCCATATTTATAACTAAATACATATATATTTCCAGCATATCGTGCCACATTTATATATCCATTCATATTCAAAATTATAAATATATTTTTCGGCAGCCTTTGCGCTCATATATATATCGCCATATTTATAAATAAATACATATATATTTTTTCCAGCACTAATCGGGCCCATATTTATATATCCTTTCCTATTCAAAAATTATAATATTTTTTTCCGGCCAGCTTTGCGCTCTTATATTATCCGCCATATTTATAAAATAAATGCATATATATTTTTCCAGCACTATCGGGCCCATATTTATATATCCATTCATATTCAAAAATTATAAATATATTTTCCGGCCGCTTTTGCGCCATATATATTCCGCCCATATTTATAAATATACATATATATTTTTTCCAGCACTATCGGCCATATTTATATTCCATTCATATTCAAAAATTATAAATATTTTTCCGGCCAGCCTTTCGCTCATATATATATCCGCCCATATTTATAATAAATACATATATATATATTTTTCCAGCACTATCGGGCCCATATTTCTATCATTATTCAAAAATATAAATATACTTCTTCCGCCGCTTTGCGCTCATATATATCGCCCTATTATATATAAATACATATATATTTTTTTCCAGCACTATCGGCCCATATTTATACATCCGTCCACATTTATAAATTAATATATAATTTTTTCGGCCGTATGGCGCACATATATATATCCAGATCCAGATCTTATACAAAACGTATTTTCTTTTATCTATACATCTTTATTTATATATTTCTCCGTGTTTTGTTTTTATACGTACTTCCAGCGTTACTTACGATCCATACAAACTTGTTTTGTAATCATTAGCTTGTCTACGTGCAAGTTTTGATCCGCACTCGTGCGTTCGTATATTGTTCCGCATCTATCCCCATTCAAAGGGCTTCGTTTCCGAGCCGCACGCGA